>NW_002987211.1:90025-178245 GCF_000006295.1 Pediculus humanus corporis | reverse complement strand
AACGAGAGACAGATGATAAACGTGAGAGAGAGAGAGACGTGGTAACAAACTTGGACGCGCGTGTTTGTTTTATTCTTCTTCCACGCAATCTACTAACAAACAAACAAACAAACAAAACACGAACGAATCATTAAGCGATAAAAAAAAAAAAAAATCTCAAGTTTTATTTTTAATTTTTAATTTTATCACATCCATCGCGAGTGACGCGTTTTCGCGGCCTTTAATTTTTTAATAGATTAACTAAATATATATTCGAACGGTGTGATAAGACGCAACCTTTATCGATCGGAAAAGCTGACCGTGGAAAATGTTCAGAATATTGTACCGACCACGTTTCGTTAAACGTCCTTTTTTTTTTTTTTTTTTTTTTTTTTTTTTTCTTTTCAACGCTCGCCCCGACCGTTACACAAATTTATTCGACGTGTCATTCTCTCTCTCTCTCTCTCTCTCTCTCTCTCTCTCTCTCTCTCTCTCTCTCTCTCTCTCGTCAATTTTCAACCTGTCACTTTTGTCACGCCATTTTGTCGACGGAAACGATTTAAATAATTAATGTTTTGCACCCGAATTTTCTCGTCGGGAAAAATCTCGGATCGTAATAATTTTTTCTTTTTATAATTTTTCTCTTTCTTGCACACGTTGTCATCGTCGTCGTCGTCGTCGTCAGTGGCCTAAGGACTCACTTATCGGAAGAATTTACTCCCGACCGTGTAAAACGTCTTGAAAACAATCGCAATGACATTTTTTTTTTTTGGATAAATGGTCACGCGAATCGATCCCTCCGGCTAATCCGGTTATTACGTTTTGATACCTACAACCAATGACGAAAATACCCCAAATGACAAATTTTCTCTCTCTCTCTCTTTTTATACGTCAAGTGTGGTGGTGGTAGGGGGGGGGTATCGACGTAGAAAAATTTTTATTTAATTATTTTATTTTATTTTTTTTTAATTTTGAAATTATTTGTTTCGCGAGTATTAATCAATGTCACAATTTAAATTTTATTATCATTATCATTATTATTATCATTATTATTATTATTATTATTATTGAATACTTTAATTTTATAATCGACGTTACAAGGTGAATTGAAAAAAAAAAAAAAAAAAAAAAAAAAAAAAAAAACGCCACATCGACACGATTAAAATTCCGTCATTATTTATTTTTACTCGTACCCGAAAAAAAATTTTTAAGTTTCGTGAAATTAATTCCTCCACCCCCTCCTCAAAAAAAACCCCCCGAAAAAATCAATTTCGCTTTAATTAGAGGGCAAAAAAAGAACGCACACACAGGTAGCATCACGATTCGAGTTTTTTTTGTTTCTTTCTTTCTTTCTTTCTTTCTTCTCCTTATTTCGCAACACTTTTTTTTTTTTTTTGTTTCGCTACAAACCGGAAATCAGCTTCTTTGAACCGTTAAACGGAAATACAAAATTTTTTAAAGACATATTTTTTTTTTTTTTTTTACATTTATATATAAATATTAATTTTTCCTAAATCTTTTACCTTAACCGAACAGGTATCTTTTTTTTTTTTCAAAAAAAAAAAAAAAAGTTTCTTTAAACTAGTTTCTTGTACGATTTGAAATAAAAATTTTTTTAAAAAATCATTGAGTGCTAATCATTATTATTATTATTATTTCTCCGAAAAAAAAAATTACGACGAGGTTGTTGGGTCATCCTATATTTCCAACAAAGAATTACAGAAAAAAAAAAAAAAAAAAAAAAAAATTACAATTACGCGACCTACTCGAACTCCAATACTTGGAACTGGAGAAAAATAAATAAAATAAAATAAAATAAAAAATGTCAAAGGTAAATATATAAGAAAGCGAAAACAACCAACCTATGACAAATGCCAAAGAAAAGACATCTTCCACATCTTACAGGTAAGGAGAGACAGAGAAAGAGAGAGAGAGAGAGAAAACAATCACCAATATCCGTCCACGTTTTCTCAACGAGCCCCCCACCAATAATAAAATCTTTTTTTTCTTTTTCCTAGATAGATTTTCCAACTTTTTCGTGTCAGCAGTCATAATAACAACACAATCATCGCGCCATATTTAAAAATCTGACATTTTATCAACAACTGCATTCACATTCATTCATTCATTCATTCACATTTCTCTCATTCTTTGAATGCATACGTACTCATAACAACTTTTAAATTCCTAGACAACGGGAATTCTTTTTCTTTTTTCAATATGAAATTATTATTATTATTATTATTATTATTATTATTATTCGTTTGAGCAAAAAAAAAAAAAACAATAAGCACGTCCTTACAGTATCGTAATAATAATAATAATAATAGTAATAGTAATAAGAAATTCTTTGATTTAAAAAAAAAAAAAAAATAAAAACGAATAAATCGATTCGATCAAAACAAATTAATTTCATTACCACTACCACTATTATTATTATTATTATTATTATTATTATTATCATCATAAACATTATAAATTTTAGAAAAGTGCCTGATATATATATATATATATCGCTGCAAGCTAAATAAATGACTCAATTAAAAAAAAAAAAAAATTTTCTCGAGCTGTCGCTGTTGATATCGTTCAAAAAAAAAAAATTAGAAAAGTTAAAAATAATAATAATATTAAAACTGCGACATTAATTTTTAATTAAAAATTTTTTTTACAATTTTTTTTTTCTTTTTTACAATTCGATCATTGCAACGACACCCCCCTCCCCAATAACAAACAAACAAACAAACACACAAACGTGAAAAGACATCAAAATTATTATTACTATTATTATTATTATTATTGTTTTCTTTTCATTTTCGCGCAAGTTTTATAAATTCGGAAATTAAAAAAAAAAAAAATATTTTTCAATAACCACGAGGCGTTCCCGAATTTGATTTCCTTAAAAAAAAAATCGATCGATCCATCGTTCGATAAATCGATTAATCGATCGATATTGTCTACTTAATACCGGTTAAAGCTCGTTCGTTACCTAAATAAGTATCAAAAATATTTTTTATTACGTGGTGGCGATATATATGTACGCAGAAAAATAAAATGCGTATGTGTATACATGTGCGTACATATAAACAAGCAGACGACGGATTTTAAATTGGAAACGCCTTTAAACAAACACGATATAAAATATTTAAAAAAAAAAAAGAAAATTTTTTTACAATTGAAGGTTTACACGCAAAAAAAAAAAAAAAAAAACCGGTTTGTAGAACAAAACCGGTATTTACTACCATTGAACAGGCCGACTTTCAAGTTGTTAATGAATAAAGTTTTTTTATTTTTGTTTTTTTTTATTTAAAAATAGGTCAATATAATAATTATTTTTTTATTGAATAAAAGAAAAAAAAAATAAAGGAACTACGAGTATTATTATTATTAACGTAGTGTTTTTTTTTTTTTTTTTCAATTCACTAAATCAATGTTTTAAATTAAAAATTAATAAATAATAATAATAATAATAAATTCAGGCATTCAGCAATATGTTTCTTTCTAATAAAATATTTACAAATAAAAATTGATTGTGTTTTCATTTGTTTTGTAATACCACAAACAAAAAATATTTTTATAAACTACTTTTCAAGTAAACTTCTTTCTTTCTTTCTTTCTTACTTTCTTTCTTTCTTTCTTTCTTTCATTTCTGTTAAAAAATAAAAAAAAATAAATAAATAAATAAATAATGGGGGAAAAACAAACAAAAAAAAAAAAAATCCTAAATTCATTCGACTTTAGTATACTTTTGTTGTTGTTGTTGTTATTTCGACAATTGATCCTATTATGAGTTATAACTTTATCAAACTACAAGTTTTAATCATCATTCACATACCTTTACATTACTTTTATTGTTTTTTCAATAAATTGTTTTAATCATTTAAATAATTATTACTTTCAAACTAATAATTTTCATATCGAACACACACACACAAATTATGTGTAAATGATATTTGTATGAAGATTATACAAATGATTTACTCGCAACAAATAATATGGAGTTAACATACAACTCATGGATACTTTCTCGATAAATGTGAAATGAAAACAAAACAAGTAAAATTTTTATAGTATCACTTATTGAAAATTAATTAGAAAATAAGGTCATCATAAGGTTCTGCACTGATTCCCATCAAATATTTACAATTGCAAAAATTACACCTTATTATATAAAAGAAATCGATAAATAAATATACTCAGTTTAAAGGTTAGAATATGCATAATGTGATGCATACATTTGTAAAATCAACATCACTCATGAAAATTAATAAATTCAATAATAATAATAACAGAAAGTGAATCATACTCATAAAGTTTCTTTTATTTAATAATAAAAATTAAAAAAAAAAAAATAACCAACAAAGACTTTTCAGTTATAATTATAATTAATATCAATGTCATTTAGCAGATTTATATAACACATTGAAGCCACGTTTCATTCATGATAACTAATGTATATATATGTATTTAATCATTAATAATAATTTTTTTGTATGAAATTTCTATACCATGACAGAAAAATGATTCGAAATGATGAATTTTACGTTTAAAACCAACGAAAATGAAAAAAAATGATATGAAATATATTTTGTATATAAGAGTGTATATGTAAAAGCGTGATGCACCACTGCCCATGATCGATGAGCAAATTTTTCAAATCTTTTTTTTTGAAATAAAAAACATTTTTTTAACGGAAATAACAATTGACAAATAAAATTTGATACATGTTTTCATAATTAATCAAATTACCCATAATATTATATAAAAATAAGACGTTGACGAAAACGTATTTGCAAAATTATACGAGATCGCATAGCCGATGCCGATAAAGTAAGCATCACAGATGTTTGATATAATTATTAATTAAATGACGTACTTACAAAATTCTAACTGATAGAACGGGATTTATTGAAAAGCAGAATCCACCTGGATCAGTATTCACTAGTTTTGAATATGAATTGATATAAACTTCACTGTTTATTCGGCTGAAAAAAATATGTAACACGTGTTGTTTTTGTTACGAGCTAGCAAAAAAACACATCATGGCCGATCGGAAGTAATTGTCAAAACAGCATCTTTATTTATTAATTATTATTTCGTAAAATTTTAATAATTAAAAATTATTAATTGGGAAAAAAAATTTTATTATTTTTCATTTAATAAAAAATAAATATAAAAATTAACGGTTTAAATTTAAATTTAACATTTTGATTATTAAAATAAAATAAAAACTACAATTTGACTATAACGAAAATTAAAAATACATGTACGCCAACTATCGGATAAAAATTAAACTAACTATTTCCGTTAAAAAAGAAAAAAATTCTAAAGATGGCGACTTGAAACCGATCGTTTTTAACAAGTTTTCAAACGTTTTTTCAAATTTTTAAACGTAATTTAATTTTAAATCAAGTGAATTAAATTAAAAATTATTAAACGAATCATAAACCCGTTATGATACTCATTTTAATAATTTATGATAATTTTATATATTGCGAAAAATAAAAATAAAAAAAATCCTAAGATTATTATTACAGGTGACTACTCGAGTGTTGCATAAAAAAAAATTTATTTTTAAAAAATTTTTAAAAATTAACGTGCGTAAATTAATTTGATTTACAAAAAAAAAAGTTTATGACATCATAATAATTATCGATTATGTGAAAAATGAAAGAAAGAAATAGAAGAATGTTGTTTAAAAACGGAAAAATGGAGTCCAGGTAATGTAAAAAATGTGAATGAAATAAGTGCATTAACCCCCCATTTAAATACAAACAACAGCGTCGACGCAAATATTTCAAGGTTTTTGTACTGGAAATTTTTGATATTCCAGTCTTTCTCTCTCTCTATCTCTCTCTCTTCCAATTGTTAATAAATAAATTAATTTAATTAACTCGTGGAATTATAATATAATCATCATCCACCATCATATTTTTCCAAACGATAAAAAAATTTATTTCCTTTTATTTTTATTTTACCTTACACGAGTGATTTATTTATTCAGATATCATTAATAATAATTATTATTATTATTGTTATTTAAAAAACAATTAATTATTTATATAATTAAAAAATTATTCAAAATAAATAATATTTCGGTGTGAAAAATTTGGATGTTGATGACAACAACACCGCAAAAAAATCATTATTATTATTTTTTCATTGAACTTTGATATTAATTAAAGTTGTTAATTATAAATATAAATTTACAGGAGTCATTAAATAATATTTTGTAATTTTTTTTACTCTTTTCTATCTCTATCTATCTCTATCTTTCTGTCTTTGTTTCTCTTTCTAATAAATAAATTACGTAATTAATATTCGTATGAACACATTACAAAATTATAATAATAATAATTTAAGTTACAAAACTAAAATCAAACTTTTTTTTTTTAATAAATATTATTTATTATTTAAATATTACGGGTGGGGGTGGTGGAGGGGGAGGAATTGTGAAAAGAAAAAAAATTACGTAATGTTTTAATAACTCGACGAACTTGTAAAAAAAAAACAAAATTTTTTTCTTCCTGTAGTTTTTTAATTATGTCGATTTAAATGTTTAAGTGTATTGCAAGTTGCGGTATCCAATTTTTTCAAGGCGTTTTTTTCTTTAGTTATTTAAATAACATTGTAGGATTTTTTTTTTTTGATCGATTTACGATCTATAATTATAAATACGGTTGTTGTTGTTGTTGTTGTTTCTTTTTGTTATTAATAAATTTATTTTGCATATTAAAATAAAAAAAAAAATTTCAGGGTAATAAATAAATGAAACAGAAAAAAAAACGAATGGGAGAAGGTCATTTAAAAACTAAAATAACTAACTAACTATTTGCTTCTTTACATATGCAGTCGGCGCAAGAAATCAATTTTTATTAAAGCAGACGAATTAAAAAATATCTTCTTTTTTTTGTTGTTATTCTAGAAATCAAAAGAAAACTTTTGCTGTCGTAAAAAAAAAAAAAAAATTCAAATTTAAATTTTTTTTTCTTTCAGGAGGATTTTTATAAGGGGATAATAATGTGATTTAAAGGAAAATAATACGATTAATAGCGACATCAAGCGGAATTATTTAGAACTTTTTTTTCTTGTAAACTGCTTTAAAAATGATAAAACAGTTTATAAAAAAAATAAAAACACGTTTGAGCAAGTTCAAGGACAAGGACAACCTCACCTTAATTGTTATGTAAGTTTAAATTCGTAACGTTCACACTCTATGTTTTTCAATACGAAGTTCACTTTCAAGTGAACTTCAAACGATGCAAGTGATTGTACTCTTTATATACCTTTTTCTTCATCATCATCATCTCTCTCTCTCTTACTTACTTACACCATCATCATCATCATCATTTATTATTAATAATACGTATATTTATTTATTTAATTACCCACTTTAAATTAACTTAAAAAAAAAAAAAAAATTCTCTTCGTTCTTTCTTTGTTTTTAAAGAAAAAAAACAAAAGTTGGTGATAATCGTTATCAGTAATACAGCTACTACACCAACACAAACGAATTTAAAAAAACGTGGCAGAAGAATAATATTAAAAGTGGCAGGGAAAAAAAAATTTTAAATTGTTTTCTTTTTTTAATATGGGAAAAATTTTCGAATTGAAACATTTTATGGAGTCATCAATGTTGTAATTTTTGACGATGGTGGTTCCTAAAAGAAGTTGATGGTTCATAATTGAGGGAGGAGAGGAGGGAAGGGGGAAGGGGGTGTTCAAAGTCCACGAATTAGTAAATGATGATGATGATGATGAGTTTGGTTTGGAAAAGCGTTACAAAGGTTGGAAAACGTTGAAGAGATTCTGGAGAGGTTAATAGAAATCAACCCGCGTTTTTTTTTTTTTTTTCGGGATGGAAAAGTAGGAAAAAATTTAAAGTTTCGGGATGTATAATAATAATAATAAGAAAAGTTTTTCCATGTGAAATTGTTTTTTATGTTGTCTAGATATTAATAACGCATGCGCCATGGTCAAGTTAAGAGGTCGTCGTCCGGTGAACTGCGGGCGTTACCCACAGACATGCGCCTTTATAACACAAGCTCAGCCATCTCGCGAAATTAATTTTTCCAAAAAAAAAAAAATTTCGTCGTCATTTTATTATCATTATCATTATTATCATTATCATCATTATTATTATCGTGAATAGTACGCGGATTTTCGTTTTACTCCGTAACGAATTTTTTTTTAACCGGAAGAAATCGTGAGCGAAGACTTGTTTAAAATTTTTTTAATTTTTTGAAGAAAAGCGTGAAAATGGGGGATGGAGACGGTGGGGGGGGGGGAATTTACTGGAGAGAAATTTAAAATAATAATGATGATTAAGACGAGAGTTTAAGAAAAAACTTTTGACGAAAACAACAACGTTCGCATATATTTCCGGTTTTTTTTTCCCTCCCTCCCCATCCACGTTCGGTCGTTCGCGTTTTCTTTTCGTTTACTACTTAACTTACGGAAAATTTTCGGTTGCTGTCGGATCGAATTGGAAGAATTTTTTTCTCATGTTGCATATTAATGACCTTCCGCTACAACCGTTTGGCGAGGGTGGGGTTTGGGGGGGGCATAAAGAGTGAGTCAGTCATCAGACTGAAGAGGAATTTACTTTCGATTCGGCTCCCTCGATTATTTTTCTTTTTTTTTTTTCCCCCTTTTACCGTCGGTAAATATCGTCTGCTAAATCCCTAAAAATCGTCATCATCCCTCTTTTTGCGTTTGTCTTCCTTCTTTCTCCTCCCTTTTTTCCTTCCTTCCTTACTTACTTACTTACATCCCATTAAGATGAAAATAGATCGATAGACACACTAAGACCAACCTTCCACCCCCCTTAAAGGAAACCAATTCCAACTCGGTCAATTAAATTTTTTGTCATTATTATTCGATTAAAAATTAAACAACCCTCTACCACTTTTTCAATAGTGGGGAGGGAAAGGTATAAACCCCCCCCCCCCGCGAAATAAATTTAAACAAACGAGAAGAAGAAGAAGAAAAGTCGCGAAGACTCCATAAAAATTTAAAATAATAATAATCATTATTATTATTATTATTTATAATCACGATGAAGTGGAATAAAAAAAAAAAAAAAAAAGTTTTTCAAAACGTTCACCTTCATTCAGGTACGGTCGATGAGAAATGATAATAATAATAATAATAATGATGACTTCTTAAACATTTGGTCACCATTTTCTTTTTGTAGTAGTGGTACTAGTCGTCGTCGTCTATGACTAATGACATTCTTTTCAATTCCAATCGTTTTTTAAAAGTCCTTCGATTCCTATTACAATAATAATAATAATGATGATGATGATTTTTCATAAAAGAGAGAGAGAGAGAGAGAGAGAGAGAGAGGTTGTCCGGTTGTTGTTTTATAATCGAATTATCGTTTGTTGAAGAAAAAAAAAATTTTTTTTTTCTATCTGGAATTTGGCAATTTATAAAATTGAAACGATTAAATTTATTATTATTATTATTATTGTTGTTGTTGTTTACGTAATGAAGGGCGAGTTGTTTGTTTTGTTTGTTTGTTTGTTTCTCGTTAAACGACTTGGTATACTAGCATTACGTCTGGAAAGGATATTAATATTATTATTATTATTATTATTTTCATTCGGTCACGGTTTATAATTTTTCTGTTGTTCAATCGTCCAACTGATAATGTTACAACACGTAATAAGGGGAAAGAAGGAAATGTAGGGGGTCAAAGGGGAAAAGGAGACAGGAGGGGGGGGCAAAATCCTGACCTTTAAGTATAATTAAGGTGAGTGATCCACCGACGTCTACTCGGGAAAAAGAGAGAGAGAGAGAAAAAAAACTGCGCATGACCAAATTCATTTTTTTTTTTTTTTTTTTTTATTAATTTCCTTTTACGGTTTCTTCTTCCTTTGGGGGTGGATAACCGAGGAGATGGGGGAAGGAGTGAATGAGGTGGGGGGCGCGACTGGAAAAAAGTGAGTTTGTCGCGGTCATCACGTAACGAAATGAACGGGATTGAAAAAAAAGAAAAAAAATGTTAAAATCGAATTTTAAAACTCTAAAAATATAAATTAAAGTTATCTTAGAAAAAAAAAAAATGAAAAGACGAAAATAGAAGTTCAGGGACTTTAGTATCGGCAACAGCAACAACAGCAGCAGCAGCAAGAACAGCAATAACAAAACGAAAATCAAAACGAGTTATTTTTAATAAAAAAAAATGCATTCCTTTTTTTTTTTTTTGTTTGTTTCGTACAAGATCGTCTGGATCGTAAATAATTTATAATAATAATAATAACGTTATTGACATTATTATTATTATTATTATTATTATTAAATATTTTTGATTCTGTCGTTAGCTTTCCTGTCGTTTCTGTTTGCTGTTGTCAATGAAAAAAAAAAAAAATCTCGCATATTTCATGTATTCAGGAATGGAGCGGGAGGGAAAGTGGTGGTGGGGGGCTGGCTGTAATAAAAAAAAAATTTTTGTTATTTATTACTTCGGTTCTTCATTTACTCGCTGGAGAAAGCGAAAGGAGAAACAAAATGGAGGAAGAAGATACGAGTAAAAAGAAAAAGTTGACATTCATTTGTTGTGTCGACGACTGAATCGAATCCAATGTATTTAAATTATTATTAATATATTCAAATAAACGTTCCAGCGTGTGGAGAAAAAAAAATCCTCCTCCTCCTCCTCCTCCCCCTCTTACTTCTCCTCTATGTTGTTGTCGTTGTCGTTGTTGTTGTTCGATTCGTGTGGAGAAGAAAAATTTTTTTTTTTGGTGTGATTCATTAAAAAAAAAAAAAATATTTAACAATACGTGAGCCAAAAATTTTCATCTCTCCTCGGTCCCTCCCCTTCCCCTCGGCCCCCTAACCCCCTTTTCATCTTCTTCTTCTGTTTACTTTTTCTTTCTTTATGATTTGGGAGCGGGAGGAGGAGGGAAGGGAATTATCGAGGGAGCAAAAAAACGAGGACTGAAACGCGAAAACGCGAAAAAAAAAAAAAGTTTTTGTCACGAGTTGTTTCTTTCGTATATAAATACGACAGAGAAAGATCATCTCATACGCGGAAGATTTGACCTTGAACTTTTCACTCAGGTTCTTCATCTTAAAGTTAAGACAGTGAGAAAAAATTATGAAAGCGAACAACCATTGCGATCACTTCTTTTAAATTTTCTATCTATCTATCTCTCTCTTTCTCTCTCTATTTACTTATTATATTTGTTTCTTTAAAATCGTGTTTAAATTTTCTTTTTCTTTCTCTCTCGCACGTAGTTTACAGCCACGTGGTTTCTAAGGTCATGGCCGAATCGTAGCAAAAAAAAAAAAAAAAAAAAACCAAAACTGGCACCTCGTTCATCAAAAATTTTAGGATTTCGAAATTTTTTGTTTCATGCCGATGTATTAACTTTTTGCCAAATGTTGACTGACTTTTTTTTTTCGACACATTTTAAAAAAGTTAGGTACGTAGGTACACGTAAGGTGGGTAGGCGGTTTCGGTCGAGTAATCGAATCGAACCTGTTTGTTTCTTATTTTATAATCATTACCACTTTTTTTTTTTTTTTTACTCTCTCGTTTTAAATCGACCGGAAAAACTAATAGGAATGGTAGAGTATTTCGATTTAGAATTTTCCCTTTTACGCGCGATGGATGCAGGATGCCATATTAAAAAAAGAAAAAGGGAAAACCGGATATCGAACGACCGGAAATGAATGAGAAAAAGAAGAATTAAAATCGAACAAAAGGAAATGCATTTGGTTTCAATTAAAAAACAACAACGAAAATTTTCCAAGTGAAATATGAAAAGATAGAAAAGGAAAAGGAAAAAAAAAACGTGGTTGTTGACGAGTCGTCGTGGAACTTGCAGAATCAACAACAAATAGAAAGATGCACACTCCAAAAAAATTCTGACGACTGATGACTGGCATACGGAGTACATTCGAAGTCGTTCACCCGCAGTAAGGTATCAAGGTCAAAATCGTAACAATTATTATTATTATCATCATCATCATCATCGGCGGAATAGTTCGAGTTGACACCTTTTTCCTTGTACATATATATTTGGCTTACGAGGATTGCACGAAAAAAAAAAAATTTTTTTTTCTGCTTACACGATCATTTTTTTTTATTTTTATACGTAATCATTTCCTCCACCGTGATGTGAAAACTTTTCTTTTTTGTTGCTACTCGTTTTGTCGCAGGTTCTTTTCTCAGGTAGTCGACGACAACGACGACAACGACGACGACGAAGATGATGATGATGATAAAATTGATAGAACGTTTAAAAAAAGAGCCAAAAAACATTTGGAACGGTTTCAATTGAACGTTCTAAATTTATGCAGTCCGTTCGTTTAATAGTTTATTTACACGAAAACGTTTCATGCAGGAAAAATTTCATATAATCTCCGATTTCCGATAAACGACAGCAACCTTTTTTTCAGAAAAACTACAGGAATTTTCTTTCTCTCTCTAATTATTATTATTATTATTATTATTTTTACTCATGAAGCCAAGACAAAAAAAAAAAATGAAGGATAAATTTTTTGGTTAATTTCGTTCGTTACCTTCGTAACCTTCCATTTTTTTTTTTTTTTTTTTTTGCATAAAAATAATTTTTGCGTTACACAAGCCAAAACAATCGAATTTGCGTTTGTGCGTTTGTTTGTTTGTTGTTTGTTTAGTTAATCGCCATCGCCATCGCAATCGCCATCGTCAACGCCACCGCCATTTTTTTTTTTAAATAATTTTTTTTTTTTCTTTTTCTTCTTCTTCTTTTTCGTATAGAAAACGATTAGAAAAAAAAAGGAAATTTTTTTGCCATATAAAATCCAGTGGTACCAACAACAGGTTCTTTTAATTCATTAACTCTCATGTCAATATGGCGCTTCGTTTACGTAATAATGATAATAATGATAATTTGTCATAAAATTACGTTTTGTATAATTTAATTACAGGTTTTAATTTCGTATATAAGTTAAACGTTGTTTTTTTTCTTCTTCTTGTTACTCGACGTTGAGCCGAACGTTTTTTTTCCCGGGGGGGGAACAGGAAGGATGGGTGGGGGGCGGAAGGTTTTAACGTTCGGAAAATTATAGAAAAAGTAAATTTTAATCGAGAGAGAAAAAATAATAAAACGATAAAAGTTAGATAATTCGAGAGTTGAAGAATGAAATCCGAATGAAATGATTTTTTGACCGTTTGTTAGCTTAGCTGGCCATCAGCCAGTGCTACCAAGCTTACGTAAAAAAAAAAAAAAATTAATTTGTCACGCACGAATTTTTTTTTTATTATTAAAATTTAAATATTCGATATCTTAGTCATAAAAATTTATTCGATATAACAATCGAAGAAGGTGATGAGAAAAATTTCGCGCGAAAAAAAAAAAAAATTTATAACGAAGGTGACCGAAGAAAGAGAGAGAGAGCCAGTGCTACCAACATAATTTTTTTTTTTTCGTTCTTTTAAATTTTTAATAAAATGATGTGAAAAAAATAATTTGTAATTATTTCGACATCACATCATCGGACTTTATTTTTATTTTGTTTTTCCAGTACTACCAACTTATCCAGTTTTTTATCCAAAACCCGCGCACACGCACACGCATCAGTTACGTTTTTTTCTTAAGGGGTAAATTGCGATTTTTAACCGTTGGAAGAAAGAAAGAAAGGAAGGGTCAAATACAAAAAAAGTTTTGACTTCATAGAGAAAAAAAAAATTTAAATTTTGTTTTTTTGTTTTCTTCCAGGATAACGACGGGAGGAACCCGACATTAAAAAAATTCCAGGTATTTATTTTTTTTAAATTTTATCCCAAATCGAAAACGTTTAGAATTACGCGTACGTATGTTTTTTTTTTTTAAAAAAAAGTTCTAAGAGAGTTTGCAACCAGTTTAATCATTATCTATCCCTAAATCTCCAGAAGAAGGGAAAAAAAAAATGAAAAAATTCCAGAAAAAAAAACTAGTTTCGATTATTATTATTATTATTTGTATTAAAAAAAAATTGGGTTACAAGTTCACAATTTTATGCGTTCGACCGACATCGTAAAGGTTTTTTTTTTATTTTATTTTTTCTTTTGTTTGTTACCGAAAAAAAAACGAAATTTGGTCAAGAACGCAAAAGGTCAAAAGGTTGTGACAAACGGGGAAAGTTATCGTGTGAAGATTCATCTCTTATTGTGTCATGAGTAAATTGAAACGGGGTAAAAAATAAAATATCGTATTCCTTTTTCGGTACGGGATGGATGGATGGATGACCATTTTGATATTAGAATCAATCAACCGTCGTAGTATAAGAATACAAAAGAGAGAGAAAGAGAGAAAGAGAAAGAGAAAGAGAGAGAGAGAGAGAGAGAGAGAGAGAGAGAAAGAAAGAGAGGGAGAGAGAGAGAAAAGGAATGATTCGAGAAAAAAAACAAAATGGGTTATTTTCCATTCCAGATGATGGAAAAAAAAAACTGAAAATTTTCTTTTCTTTTTTGATTTCCGAGGTAATGACTAACTCCTGTGTGAATCATCATCATCGCATTCCCATGGATACGCACAGGGGTCTTTACTCTAGATGGTTAAATGCGTCACATGAGATTTTCATCCCCTATTTTTTTTTTTTTTCATCCCCCGAACTTTTCCCGATATTCACAAACAACAACCGTTTTTCGTTTTCATTGAAATAAAACAACGAGGAAGATTATTATTATTATTATTCGATGGAAAATTTTTTTTTGTACTCTCTCTCTCTCTCTCTTTAATTTTTTCGAAGTAATCAAGCGGGGAGAAGGGGGGAATGGGGGGAGGGAAATCAAATCCGCAAAAAGTCGTCGAGTGTATGGAAAAAAAATTTTTTTTTTTTAACGGTTAGATTTTTGATCTTCGTCGGCCATTTTTAATTTATAAAAATAAGTTTTTGGTTTTTCTCTCTCACTTTTTCTCTCTCTCTCTTTTGTTACGTCATTAGTAAATGACGTAAAATGTAAAAAATTATGATAATTTTTCATTAGTAAATGTGAAAGAAAGAAAGAAAAAACGAAAAAGAGAGAAATTTTAGATGGAAGAAAAGAAATTTTTAACTCAAGGGTAAAAGTTCAGGGTGAAATAATAATAATAATAATAACGAGTCGATTCTTTATTTTCCATTTAAAATTTTCCTAGGTCAAGGTTCAAAAAATAAAATGAAAATCCCGAAAATTTTTTTTTTTTTTTTTTTCAAATATTTAACTTCTTCCGTATAAAATCGTGATAGATTCAACTGAAAGCCTCCCCGACAGAAATGAGAGAGAAAGAAAAATGGAAAATTGTTAAAATTCGAAATCTTTTTTCTCTCTCTCTCTCTCTCGCACCCACACACAAACTTTTTTTTTTTTTTTTTACATGTACGGAAAATTCAAAATCTAACGTTTTATATGGTAAAATGTCTGACTTGCGCAAAAAGGAAAAAAAAAATTTTTTTTACGGTTTAGTGAGTGAGAACGACTGCGTTGAAAAGAAAATTTTATTTTCCAGGGAGGGGGGAAAATTTCTTTTAATACAGCTTGTTGCTTCGAAAAAACGCGCGTACTGAATGAATGAGAGAGAGAAAGAGAGAGGAAGGGCCCCGAAAAAGAAAAAAAAATTTCAAAAACTGGAGGAAAATTTTTACCGACGATATGTTTTCCCACGCGTCCAACGATAATTTCCGAAAAAAATTATTATTATTATCAAATCGAATTTTCATTGCATAAACGATTATCGATTATCGATTATTAAAAACGAGAATCGATAAAATAATAATTTTCCAGTTTTTTTTTTTTTTTTACTTATTTAAAATAAAATGTCGTAGTCGTCGTTTTGGTAGAATCACGAAATATAAAAATCCGCGTTGGCGTTTTTGTTGGAAAAGATTTTTCCATGATTTTCCATAGATGATGTGATTTTATTATTATTATTATTATTATTAATAATAAACTTTAATAGAATATGTTGTGGGCATACAATCGAAATATAAATATTTTTCTCCAAAATTTTTCGTTCCAGAAAAAAAAAAAAAATTCAACAACGACCACCAAGTTTTTTCTCCATTCATGATGATAATAATGATAACAAAATTATTAAAAACTTTTTTTTTTTTTTTCTGGACGAAAACGTATGTAAAAATACAACGCAGGTATTTTTTTTTTTTTTTTAAATTCAAAATGGCGGAAATAATTTTTAAAAAAAATTAAACGATTCGGTTAAAAAAAAAAAATGTTGAACGTAAGTTGAAGTCGCGAAACAATTTGTTGTTGTGTTGTTGGTACGTTGAACTTGAATTTCCAGAGAATTATTCCAAAGATTTTTTTATTCGCTAAAAATAATCGAGAATGAAATAAAAAAAAATCAACTCTCTGGAACTTTAAGTTGATTACGCAAACGATCTGGAGAAGAGGTAAAAAAAAAAAAAATTTTTTTTTTTAATTTTTAAATTTACGATGAATTTTTTTTTTTTTTTTTTTTTGGAAATCGAATTCCAGTAAAAAAAAAAAGAAACAAAAAAACGAACAAAAAATTTTTCTCCAGATTAAACTGAGTTTGGAAGTAAAAAAAAAATTCCAGGTTTGATAAAACCGCTGGATAAATAAATAATAAGTTGCCATTTTTTCTTCCCTGTTTTTATACCGCGAAAGGGAGTAGTAGAAATTTATAAATTTTGAATTTCGCGGTTTTTTTTGTCGTACCCCGGAACCATCTTAAATTTCTTTCCAGAATTTTTTTTGTCATTTTGGAGAATTTAAATAAATTATCTGGAACGTATCTGGAATCGTTTTCGCACTCGCTCGTACCTTTAAACACGCACACGCATATAGCAACTCAGCGTGCGTGCAAACGTGTATTTAGGGATTTAAACGTAGTTCCAGATAATCATCCCCATCCTCCCCCCACTGCCCCCCACCCCCCAATGATAATGATTATTTATCAATAAGAAAAAAAAAAACAAAACACATGTTCAACAGAGAACCGTCGGCTCAACATTGAAAATAAAATACTCATTTATATATATATATATATATATATAATAATAATAATAATATTTTCGTCTTGTGCCTCTCTCTTTCTCTCTCTCTCTCTCTCTTTTTCTTCTTTCTCTCTTCATTGTGCAATTGCGTAATTTATTTCTTTAACCGACGAGTTTTTTTTTTTTTTTTTATTAAGCATTAAATGTTTAGCTTACGAAAATTAAAACAAAAAAAAAAAAGAAAAAAAAAACTCTTCGCTTTTCTGAATCGGATCAAAGATAAAAATAATAATAATAATGATAATAATAAAACGATAAAAAGAAAGTTTATCAGTATGGGTAAACATGAGCGAAACAATTTTTAAAAGAGCGTTACCCTATATTTGAAAGTGTTGCGAGAGTAAAAAGGACATAAGTGTACGGGGGAAATATGATGTTCATATGACTTTTTCACATTAAACGTTTATCGATTACGTCTTTCCTCTCTCTCTCTCTCTCTCTTACTGCTTCGTGTTCAAATGTGGGTCCTCACGGGTTCAGAATCCGCGTTCAAGGACAAGGCCACAGCGCGGTCGCCGAATAGTCCCTTATACCGAATTTCTAGTGCAAGACCGAGATCTCAGTTGAGTGGAATTATTAAAAACTTATGGAATCTCGTCGAAACCCCGACGAATAATAATTATTATTATATACATCGAAAGTGCGTTCGTTTGTTCGTTCGTTTGTTTGTTTGTTCGTTTGTTAATACGTTCGTTCACTCTCTCTCTATCTCACGCATTTCGTCGACACCGAAATTAAAATTTTTACTTTTTCTTTCTAAATTTTTTTTTTCCTTTTTTTTGATGGTTTTCGTTTTCGATATCGTTTGTTTTAATTATTAATAATAATTTTTTTGTGTTTGTGTTTTGTGATTGTGTTTTCCCACGAGAAATAAACTTTAGGGTAGACACAGACACACACCCACACGCACGTTCGCAAAAGAAGAACGTTAAAAAAATTTTTATTTAATAAGGCATGTGGTGGTGGTGGTCGTCGTCGTCGTCGTCGTAGTCATCACATAACAGACGTTTTTTTTTTTTTTTTTTTTTTTTTTTCATCCCCTACAAAGATTTTTTTTTTTTTTTAAATTAAGTAAAAGAAGTTACTTAATAATAATAATAATAATAATTAACGATTATAAGGTTCAGATTGGGGGAGTGAATACAAATATGTAAAAAAAAAAAAAAAAAAAAAAAAAACTCGTCGAATGATTATTATTTTTATTATTATTATTATTATTACGGTTAATAATAATAATAATAACAATAATAATGAAATTAAAAATGTTTTCGTGACTGATTGATTGATTGATCGATCGATCGATCGTAAGTGAATTATTTTTATTATGATACGTTCGGTTATGAATTTTCATTTGTATCGCGAACTGATTTTCTCGTTGGAAAAACTGTAAAAGTAATTTTTAATAGTGAAGAAAAGAAAAGAAAAGAAAAGAAGTGAAAGAAGTGAAGCCGAAGAAGGAGTAAAAGGAAAAGGAAAAGAAAAAGGAAGAAAAGAACGTTTAAAAGAAGAAGAATAAGAAGAAAAATTTGGAACGTTTGTCCAAAATTATTATTATTATTATTATTATTATTATTATTATTATTAGTTTTTGTCGTCTTCGTAGTCGTTTGTTAGAGAGTGATAGTGAAAGTTGATGAAAACAAAAAGAGAATCAAGGCCCCCGAGGTATTTAACCTTCGCCGTATTTTGAACCTGAGACAAAAAAAGAAAGAAAGAAAGAGAAAAAAAGCAACAACAATAATAATTAGTATTATTATTATTGTAACAAGAAGAAGAAAGTTTTTTTACGTGCATGTGTTTGTCTGAGTGGTGTTTGTACGTGCGCGTATTATTCGTTTGTTTGTTACGAAGGGTGACATTTAATAATAATAATATAACTTTTATTACGTATACACACACACACACAGACACACATTGATAGATAATAGTTAAAATAGATGCGTGGTAGGATTTGTAGTAGTTGTGGTTGTTGTTGTTGTTGTTGTTGTCGTTGTTGGGAGTCAAGTACTCGAGTTGCGCATGCACTTAAAATAGATTTTACAACCCTCCCGCGCCGCGATTGCATTTCTTCAGATTCACTTTCGATTTTTGTGTGTTGGAAGAATAATCATGTACGAGTGCATAACCCCAAAATGTGAATTGGTTGTTGTTACGTCGCTCATGGAATTGGGATCCATAGCGGTCGAAATATAGGAAATGCATTACGGCTACTACTACTACTACTACTAGGATTATTATTATTATTATTCATTTCCGGTTTTTTTTTTTTTTTATTGAAAAGTTTTAATTGAAAATTAATATCCGGTGTTTTTATTACGGGATTTTTTTTTTTCGATTTTGTTCGCGTTTGTTTTGAAGAAAGTAACAACACTCGAAATGTCGAAACGTTCGATCGAAGAAGGTATCAAGGAGGAAGGAGAAGGAGGAGGTGGTGGGGGTGGGGCGACGATCAAAGTCGAAGAGGAAATAATGGAAGATTATGAAAATTTTCAAAACGTGAGTCAAACGGTGTCGGTGGTTTCGTCTTCGCCACCGGAAACTTTACCGCAGTTACAAAGGCCGGTGATAACGGTTAAAGATTTTAGAATGCCGTCTGCTCCTGTCGGTTTGGTATCGTCGAGCACGTCGTCGTCGTCGTCCTCGTCGTCATCGTCGTCATCACCGCCGAATTCGAATTGCATGAGACCTCCTCCGCCGCCGGGACCACCGAGAGGTCCTCGTTCGTCGTCGGGATACGTCGTAGAAGTCGTTAAACAGGAAAGACTAGAAAGAGACAGACAACATCCGCCGCACGAGGAACCTTCGAGTTCGATACCGGATTTGGGTAAGTCATAATTTTTTCTTTTTCTCTTTTTGCAAAAAGCGGAAATGGTTGAAATTTTTCGTGATTCCTATTTTTCGATCGAGACGTCACACATCTCGTTCGATTCGATTGCACAACAAACATTTGAAAATTGTCACGACCTCACGTCTCGCACGTGGAACTCGAAAAAAGTAGAAAATTGTTTTTCAAAGATGATCGCACACCGATAAATTAAATTAACAAAACATTTTTTTTATAAAGATTTTGATAAACGTTCGATGTGGAGAATTGGGGGTGAGGGGGGGCTGATTTTTCCGATCGTTGAAAATTCCCGATGGAAAACAAAAAAAAAAAAAAAAAATACAACAAACCATAATAAATACCTGATTTGGCGGTGAATTTTCTAAATAAGTCACTCTTCGATAGCGCGTCTTAAATTTATTAATTCGTTTGTTTGTTTGTTTGTTTGTTTTTTTTTTGTTGCATTGTTTAAAAAAATATTACCTGAAAAAAGAAGCAACTTATCGCGTCAGCTATGGATATAAGCACACACGTAAGAATTCTTGCCTGTCTGCCTTTTTTTTTTTTTTTTTTTTCATACGTCGTCCGCCATTTTTTTTTTGTCGTTTGTTTTTGTTTTGTTTTGTTGTACGTTTCTGTGAAACGTTCGTGCAAACGTTTGTAAAAAAAAAAAAAAAAAAAAAAGAGAAGATACTAAAAACATACGTCACGCGTAACTTGTTGCAACAACGAGAGAAAAATCTAAAAAAAAAATTTTTTTTTGGGTTTGTTTATTTATTTACGGTTACGTTACGAATGCCCCTGAAAAACAATAACAATAACAATAACAACCGGCTGGAGAAAAGTAAAAGAAGAAGAAGATGAAGCAGAAGAAAAAAAAAAAAACCTTAATTTAAAGTTCGACCTTTTTTTTTTTTTTTTAAAAAAAAAACATAAATCTTGTTCTGGAGCCAATTTCGTTTTTTTTTTTTTTTTATTTCACTTTCCCTTTCGTTGAAATTTAAGTTATTTTTGCCTCCGGGGGAGGGAGGGAGGGAGGGAGGGAGGGAGGGAGGGAGGGAAGGCGGGGGCTCTATTCGGATGCTGCGTTTTAGTTTTTACTTTTATTATTCTTTTTCGTCATCATCTCATTATTATTATTATTTTGTTATAATGATATCCGTTTTTATATATTTTTTATTATCGAACGCACGCGTTTGATTACGCGTGAAGAACGAAAAAATAAAATTCCGGGAAGAGAGAGAGAGAGAGAGAGAGAAAGAAAGAGAAGTGAAGATTGGAAAAATGCGGATTTTCCGAGCTCGCGAGGAGTTCTTGAACTTGAACTTACCGATTATTCCATTTCGATCGACGATTGATGATGATAATAATAATATTAACGCCGACTCGTTGTAAAATTAACGAATCATCGCGCTGGAGAATTTGTTTTTTTTTTTTTTTTTTTTTTTTTTTTTTTTGTTTTTTAAATGGAATTTTCCAAATCGTATGCGGCGTATTTTTTACATCTTCAAGAGAATGAGATTAACGGGTGGATTTTTTTGTACGCCGCGTTTGTTTCGTACGCGGCGTTTTTTTGGAAAAAGAGAAAAAAATAAATTTGTTGCTGGAACGTGGAGCGTTTCTGTCTTTACGCGCGCGTTTTTTGTCATTCAATCGAAAAAACTCGAACGAACGGGTGAAAGCGAGAGTTTGTCCGTATCCTCCTCCCCTCCTTTTCCTCCTCCTCATTATTATTATTATTCTGGATTTCGATTCGCGGTTGTCACCGCGGTGACGCCGCTTCATGAGACGTTTGGGTTTTTTACGCGCGTTTTAAAAGAAGCAAACGTGTAACAACAATTCTACATAATTGATGATTTGTCAATTGTTGGAAAAAAATTTTTGCGGAAATCAGTTGTTAAAAGTTGTCGTTACAGTCGTTCGTTCGGACACGAAAGATGATGATGATGATGATGATGGATTAGTCATCAATTTATAAAAAACGTTTTTTTATTCGAGTTTAAATTCATAGACTGAGGTGTGAGTCGTGGAAGAAGAAAAACGAAAAAGAAAAGAACACGAATTAATTTCGAGTAAAAAATAAAATAATAAAAACGGTTGAACCGTAACGGGGAGAAAAAAAAACGTGGCATTAGAATCAAAGTTTGTAAGTTTTTTTTTTTTTGGTTTTTTTAAAGTAATAATAATAATAATTAGAACGTTGCGCTTCGACCGTTCGACTTTCACTTTTTTTTGAATCAAAAACGTTTCTCTCTCTCTCTCTCTCACTTTTCAAAAAAAAAAAAAAAAAAAAAAAAAAAGTTTTTTGTTCAGAAACGTAAAAAGTCGTGTCTTTTGAATTACGGTCACAACCAATCGGTCGGGTAGTGGGACAGAGGGAGGGAGGGAGGGAGAAGAGGACGAGGAGGAACACACGATGATGATGATGATGATAATAAAAATTTATGATTTTTTAACCTTTTTTTTTTTTTTTTCGTCGTCGTTTGTTTCCCGACAAGGACATTTTGTCCAAGGTTGTCCTCTGACCGTACAAACAACAAAAGCGCCCCCCACCACCACCACTACTACGAACGAAAAAAAAGGGTTTTTTATTAATTCAAGGTTGAAACATCAAAGAACTTGAACCAGTTAATTTTTATTATCATTATTATTATTTCGCGTTAAGCGAAACGTGAAAGAAGAAAACAAAAAAAAAAAAACTTTTTTTTTTTTTTTTGAAAAAAAAAATTTTAACGTGGAATTAGGTCAAGGGATCTTCTGAAAAATTCTGGATCAGATTTCCAAAAAAAAAAAAAAATTTTTTTTTTATTTGCGTTTTAATGTTTTTTACGTCACGTTAAATAAAAAAAAAAGGTTCGTGTGGTGTTTTTCCACTCACTCTCACGCACACGCGAACGCACGCACGCACGCACGAACGCACGTTTTTAAATCCGTTCGGTTTTTTTTTTCACGTTTTACCCTTTTTAACGGGAGATAAATTTTTTGAAATTGACGAGTTTGTCATTTTTTTTTTTCATTTGCCTTTCACCGACCTTCTTCCCCCCTTTACCCCCTTACCCCCTACTCCTTCTCATCTAACCTTAACCTTTTTTCCGGTGAATGAGAAGGACGAGGATGGGGGCAAGGAGAAAGGAGAGAACGTTCAAAGGGGTTTTTTTTTTTTTTTAAATAAAAAATTACAGGATTAAATTCTCTCTTTCTCTCTCTTTCTCTTCCTCTTTTTTTTGCCATCCTTTCTCCAGATGAAAAATTGGATTTTGGAAACTGGAAAAGTCCTTGACCTCTTTTTTTTTTTTTTTTGTTTTCCGTTCCCGGAATTCGAAACAACCGACCAACCAACCAACCAGCCAACGGTCGTAAATTTATCGAATTTCTCTCTCTCTCTCTCTCTCTCTCTCTCTCTCTCTCTATTTTTGTTTAATTTTATTGATTGTTCAAAAATAAAATTTTCTTGTGATTGTGTTTGTTCTGGAAAATTGTTCAACAACAACAACAATCGATGAGATGGTTTTGAAAAGTTTTGAACCTGTTGAATAAATAACAAAATCGATAAAAAAAAAAACGTTTGTAAACGTTCCGACGATGTGAAAAAACTATTATTATTATTATTATCATTTTAAACGAACGCGCGTTTTTGTTCTCGGGTAAAAAAACGCGGCGTGATTTTTTTTTCAAAAGAAACGCAGCGTAATCTATAAATCGAAACTCGACCTAAATTTTTAAAGGAAAAAAAAAAAAAGGAACCAACTGGGCGTGGGATGTGCCACATAAATTATTATTATTATTTAAGGTTCATTCAATCATTTCAACTCTCAAACGATGGCTCCTAATAATAATAATAATGATAATGATAAATGGTAGGAAGGAAGAAGGTTCGAAATGGAAAAAAAAAAAAGTTACAAAAACAACCTTTCGATTCTCATGGTAACAACAACCGACAACCAAATCGAGACGCAACCTACATTTTAAATGAAGGGGGTGTTGAGTCACACGGTGGTTGTTGTTACGAGGGTTCGGGGTGTACCTTTTTTTTTTTTTTAAGGGGTGTGGACTGGCCTACTAAAAACCTTTTCAAGGTTGATGAGGTTGAGAGTTATTTTGCGCCGAGTACCTGCGAGATTCGTCCTTGTTGGAATTTAGGTGACGAGGGTATAATAACCTTTAGTTAATCTTTTCACCCTTAGTCGACCCAAAAAAAAATATCTCTCTCTCTCTCTCTTTATGATTCCTCTCACTTTCGTTTTGCCAACCTTTTTTTTTTTTTTTCTATCGATCACTTCCTAATAATGATGATGATGACGATGGCGACCCCGAACCATTTGATGAATAACCGAAAAGGTTTCGATTACCAGAAGTCAAACGAAAAAATTTTGACGATTTTTCTTCGGGAGGGATTTTTACCCCCGATACCCTCCTAGGGGTATGAGGGAAATGAAAAAAGGGCAGGGTGGCGTGGGGGTGAGGGGGGGTGGTGGTGGAAGACTTTAAAATTTTAAAAATGGCGGCGGTTAAATGCCCCATTTCGCGTGACAAACAAAGAAACGTCGAAAACGTCTTTTTTTTTAAATGGCGTTTTTTTTTTCCTCAATTATTATTGTTTGTTACGGAACAACAATAATTGATTCGATTGTTTGTTTTACACTTTTCATTTCGTACAAGAACAAACGTTTAAACGCAGCAATAATAATGATAATAATAATACTTGTACGAATAAAAGAATTTTTTTTTTTTAATTGTTCCCGGAGGAGATAATTTTTTTTTTGGAAAACGGGAAAGCCGACGACGACTCATTATTATTATTATTATTATTAATCATGTTTGTTCGTTTGTTTGTTTTTCAATTTTAACCTTGAATAAAATCAAGATGATTAAAAAAAAAAGGTTTGTTCTTTTTGGCTTCGTTCACGTAATAAGTTCACGAGGTCGAATCGATTTTTTCTCCCACAGGTAGTATTTTTTTCGAAAACAAAAAACTTTCCCTTTTTATAACGAACCTTAGAAAAAAAAAAATTTCATTTTAATTCGATCGATAAAAAAAAAAAATGACGGAAAAGGAAGTCTCGAAAGGGAAAAGAGGTATTAAAATATTTCCGGTGCGAAGGTGGTTTGTGAGTGTGTGTGTGTGTGTGGTACTTGTACCCGTCATGAAAAAAAAAACGTGGAAGAAATTAAATGACGACGATGGCGACGATCGATTACCATTTAAGGTATTACATTTTATTTCGTCTTCTTCTCTCTTCGTAATTGAGGGGCGGTGGTAACAAACAAAAAAATGATGATGATGATAATGTTTTAACGAAAGGTTTTAGCAGAGGCTGACGCGACGATGGTGATGATGATTTTTCCGTTAAATACACGTGCATTATGCAAATTTCAAAATGGATGAATACAAAAAAAAGTTGCATCGTTATGTTTTTTTCACGATGCGTGTGCGTGAGTGAGTGCGTGCGCGTATACATAATACGAGTCAATAACCGTTATCAGTCAGTCAGTCAGTCATTCAATCACTTCGTCAGATTATTTATTAATAGTTTCAATTATTATTAGTAACGAACGAATCCGACGCAGGGGTTCCTGGAGTCCACTAGATTCCCCCTTTTTTCCTCGTCTTATCATTATCATTTTGCGTAAGAGAGTAAATCGTGGCAGGCACGAATCGTACACGAGTCACAAAGGTTGAGGAAACCTTGAACACACCGATTCCGGGGGGAGGAGGGAAGAGGGAGGGGGCTTCGAACAATTTTTGTAAAAGTTTTCATACTCATGTGCTCGGTCGTGTGCTCTTTAAGAGGAAAAGAAAAAAAGAAAATGGAGAACGGTTGTTTCATTTTTTTTTATTTATAAATAAATTATCTATTTATTTTTAATTAACTTATTAGTTAATGACATCACACAAAGTTTGTGTGACCTTTGTGACAGTATTGACGAGATAGTAAACCGTCTAATAATCATCATCATTGAAATTATGATAAATTCAAACCGAACCAAACCAAAAAAATTGAAACGAAACGCTCTTGAAAATATTATCATTATCATTATCGTGACAATTGATGTGTGTGTGTCTGCCACGAATGAACGACGTACAAGTGAAATTCAATTGAAAGGGAAATTTTTTCGAAAAGAAAAGATGAGAGGGTAGAGGAAATTGTGGACGACGACGACGTACAAAAAGCCACCCTACTTAAATTACAACCACGATCATGACGATGGCGATGACCGGTCGTGACGATGTTTCAAGTGAATTATATTTTGCGAAAATTATCATTATTATTATTATTATTATTGTTGTTGTTGTGCCACCCCGGCCGTCTGACGACGTCTGAAAGAAAGAAAAAAAAAAATTTGCGATTCAAATTAGATGAAATTATTATGCTCAAAAGAGAGAGATAGAGAGTGTGTTTTAAGAAAGGAAAACGAGAGTGACTTCCCCCTCCTCCTCCCCTCTCCCCTTTCCTTTTCGATTACTATATGCGTGACGTAAAAACCGGTTTTTTCGTTTCGTTTGCCACCCTTAAAAAAAAAAAAAAATTTTTATGCGCGCGTGTCCGTTTGACCTACTCTTGGATTTTTTTTAAATTTTAATAAAAGAAAAAAATTATCATTATCATTATCATCATCATTTGCATCCTGGAATTTCTTGATTGCTTGCATTTCATCCCACTTTTTTTTTTCCTCGTCGTGTCAGGTGTCTTGATTTTATAAACCTGTAACGGCGTTCGGTTCGTTTCGGTTTGTTTGTTGCGTTTGTTCGTTTCGAAAAAGCTGCCGAAACTGAACGGATTGTAAAAAACGGTTAAATTTTTTTCTTTGGAAGAAGGGAGAGGGGGAGGGAGAAAGGGGGAGTGGGGGGGAAAAACGATTCGAAATAACTCAACTTTAAGGTTCTTGGCCTTTTCGAACGTTTTTTTTTTTTTATTTCTGGGTGACGGCTCGGGTTCGAGGGTAATCGTGTCAAGGTAATCGAACTTGCGCCGTTCGTTGCGAAAAAAAAATTTTTTTATTTCCATTATCAAGTTCATTACGTAAAAAAAAAAAACAGGTTATTGGATGAATTTGAAAAAGAACGGCGAACGTCGTCGTCGTCGACGACGACGACGACGAACGGATCGTTCGTTATATAACACGTGAAAAAAAAAAAAAATTTTTTTTTTTATATTTTTTCTATCGAATTTAAAAGTTGGCAGCCGTGAGATTTGCTAGAATATGTATTTCCATGCTCACGTACACGCACAAACACGTTCTCGTTTAATTATTATTATTATTATCGACTACGAAGATCAAATCAATACGCGAAGGGATTCTTCTTTTTTTTCCTCGGAAAGGGAAAGCCTCGAAATTGACATTCATTCGAAAGTTCGAGAAGGGATCTTTAGAAAAAAAAAAATGAAAACGACGGCATAAAAAAGAATGGAAGAATGGAAGGAAGGAAAAAAGGAGGGAAGGAAGAAATCCCCAAAATCCCCAAAATGATGAAAATTTTTTTTTTTTTATATTTTTAAAAGTCGAAAGGTGATTTTTTTTTTAGTTTTTCTAAAGGGAAGGAAAAAAAACAAAAATAAAAATTGATGGAGAAGTTTTTAATGAGAGGAGATTTTTTGGTCGAGGGTGGAAGTAGGAGTGAAAGGGAGAGGGTTCGATTCTATTTTGGAGAGAGAGAGAGTGGGGGGAAGGGCTGATAGGTATAATAATGAGTAAGAAAAAAAAAAAGGTGTTCCGTCGAAGAATTATTAAAATATCTTTTTGCCCCTCGTGCGTGTGTGTGTTTGTCTGAATTTGCAGACGCCGGACACAGGTGTTGTTGACTTACGGGGAATGCCTAAGTATAGATTTGTGTCGTGTTCGATTTACAGTCTCTTCCCCCCAACTACTACCCCTTTGCCTGCCCCCCCCTTAGGACCCTTCGAAATGTTCTCGAACTTATTTTTGGTGTGTGGTGGAAGAGGAGAGCGAAACGAGACAAATCTCTTTTTTTTGGAAAACTATTAACACTTTTCGGTTTTCACAATCGAACGTTAACTTCTTCCAGAACGTTCCATAATGATAATAATAATAATAATAGGTATATGTCGTGATTCGTTACGTAATTGTGTTCGATTATGGGTTTAACAATTATTCCAGACGATAATGAAAAGTTTTCTTTTCTTTTTTTTTCTGTTATTTTCGTGCGTTTTTTTTTTTCATTAACGATTATGTAACGATTTAATTTAAAAATGAAAAGAGGAGGAGGAGGGGGGAGGAAGGAAAATCGAACGGGGATCTTGGAAAAAAAATAAAAGAAAAAACGAAGGGGGGCTAAAAAAAATTTTTGTTTGTTAACATTCGGGGCGGTGGCGGCGTTCAGGTTGGACGTACGTTTAAGTTGATCGTCCGTCTCGGATCAGAAGGTTTTGTTTCTCTCTCTCTCTCTTTTATTTTCTTTAATCTTGCGTGCGCGATGTAAAGTACCTGAGAACACCTTTTTAGTTGTACCGAAATACGTTACAGTTCCTCGGAGATTTCAAGGTGGACAACCTTTGTTACAAAAGAATTTGAAGCATCGTCTGAGAGAGTGAAGGTCATACTCCACTAACTTAAATCCTTTGTTTTTTTTTTTTCTGTCTGCTCTGTCCCTCTCCCCCTCACCCTCCCTCTCCCTGCCTCTCCTCCTCTCTTCGTTATAATAATAATAATAATAATAATAAACATTTTGTTTTTTTTTTTTAAAACGCGTCCATGTTGTTACGAACCGTTCGAAAAACGTTTGCCAAAGATCCCTCTTTGTTTCAAAGAGTGGCGTGTGAAAGGTTTGGAAAATTCGAACCTTTTCTTCATGCACTTTCTCATTTCCTTTTCCGGTTTTCTTATTCCCCCCCTCTTCCTCCTCCCCCCTTTTTTTGTCGCTTACAAAGTCCAGTAATAAATTTCAAATATAACGTTTTTCGTCGTTTTAAATTTCACTTTCGCTTTCACTTTCCGAACGTGTTTTTTCTCCCATTTTCTTATTCTTTACTTCCGTTTGTTGTTTGTTTTCCCATTTCATTTCGTACTTTTTTTTGTAAGTTTTCCTATAAGTTTTCGATTCCGAATCTTTTTCGTTTCGTTTTTAGTAGCCGCCGTGCAAACGAATGAGGGATTCATTCAAATGGTTTCCTTTTTCAAGCAAAGGAAAACATGTGCATTGTAATAATAATAATGATAATTTTACGAGAGTAATAATTAGTTTGATGATGATGATGATGATGATGTTGACCTTGCGACGTTGCGTTACCTTCAAGAAATGATTATAAAAAAAAAAAAAAAGAAAAAAACTTTCTTTAAAAATAAATTTTCTACATTGCCGATGGCGCATCTTATGCCAACAAATTCCATTCAATAAATAAATAGTTTATCTCTCTCTCTCTCTCTCTCTCACATTCTCACACCTTTTTCCATCTCTTTTTCTTTTATTTCCCTAATATTCTCCTATGTTCATCGTTAGGCGTTTCATAAAAGGATTAAAGTAGTTTTTTTGATTTTAGTCAATTTATTATTATTATTATTACTAAGAAATGGAAAGAAATATTTCAAACGTTTAACGTTCGATGATGATGATAATGATGATGATGATGAATTGACTACGGGTTTGTATTTGTTGAAAACTATAAATAGAAAACGAATACAGTTACGAAATGAACACGACGATCGCGGGTTGTTGATGGTTGTTTATGGTTGTTGTTGTCGTTTCGTTTTCGATCGATGGATGGATTGAAGTCGTGGTTGCATATATACATTGTTAATAATTCACGCCGATCAACATCCACGTGATATCCCGTACCTGAAATTTTTTTGATTATTATTGTTGATTGATTGTTTGTTTGTTTGTTTGTCGTTTGCGCGTTTTGGATCATCGGGTAAAAAAAACAATAAACGAAATTTTGTATTAAAAAAAAAAAAAACGAATGAATTACGTTTTTTAAACCTTTAATGTGTACACGCACGTACAAACGCACTCTTTCTCTCTCTCTCTCTCTCTCTCTCTAGTTGTTGTTGTTGTTGTTGTTTGTCCTTTCGAAAAAAAAAATTAATCTCAGACAGTGAGTCAGTTTATTAAAAAAAAAAAAAAATGAGACGCTTTCTTTGTTTTAAATCATAAAAGAGTGAGAAAGAGAAAAAAAAAGGAGAGAAGCAGACAGGAAAAGAGAGAGAGAGAGAGAGATATTAAAAAAAGAAAAAAATTATGAATTTGTCCTTCCTTCTTCTCAAAGAAAGAAAAAGCTTGTAAATTTTTTTTTTTTTTTCCTTCGAACGAAAAGCATTGAATTATGTCGGTCAGACGCCAAATTAATTTTTTTCAAGTCGGTTGTTGGTTGTCCTTATTATAATAATAATAATAATCGAATCGGAAAGAAATGGAAGGGAGGGGGAAATGAGGGGAGGGTTTCTTTTTTATTATTATTCCAAAGTTTTCGTCTGCTATCATCTACCTGTGAGAGAGAATAAAAAAACAAATTTGTGAACGTCTGGACAAAAAAAAAATTCGAAACCCCCACGAAATTTGTTTTTTTGTTTATGACTGATAAGTTATCAAATCGGATTCGAAAGTAGAAAATCGGATTTGTTTTACTTCTAGAAAAAAAAAAAGGTTCGGTTAAAAAGTTTGTTTTTGTTTCTTAGAAAAAAAAAGAAAAAACGAAACAAAACAAAACAAAAAGAAAAGAACAAATTTATATCGAAAATAAAATAAGAATTCGGTTGAAAAATTGTTTGTCCGTTTGTTTGTTTGTTTGTTCATACGAAAATGAAATTTTCAACCGGTTACTTTTTTACGAGTGGAATGATTGTAATAATGATGATGAGAATTCGGTTTATTGGGCAACGAGTCGATTGGCGCGCAAAATGTTTCCTTACGCGTCATTATTTGTTATGATTTAGTACCCGAAATAAAAAAAAAATGACGGATCGAGAAGAATTTTTGACCAAAAAAAAAAAGTTTGGAAAAACGGAAGTGAAAGTTCATGAAGAGAATACCTGGAAAATGTAAATAACGTTTTTTTTTTTTTTAAATAAAAATTCCGGCGGTAAAATCATGGCGGAAAAATTAAAACGAAAATGTCGGTCGCGGAAGTAGAACGAAGGCCGGAAGGAAGGAAGGAAGGAAGGAAAAGATAAAAACATTTAGCGGAGGAAGGACATTATGAATAATAAAAATTTTTTAAATAAAATTACAACCACTTTCTCTCCGGGAGAGAGAGAGTCGAAAAAATAAAAATAAAAAACGGAAATAGAGACGGGAAAAACCGGAAAGGAAACGTAAGGAAGGAAAACTTGATCTAGGGCAGGGCCGTTGAATTTTTTTTACGAGTGCGTAAGAAGAGAAAACGCTGGAAAAGTTTTGCTTTTTTGGAGAAAATCTGGGGGGGAGGTGGAAACGATTTGTGATTGGTCGTACGGCGTGAAAATTTTCAAAAAAAAAAAATGATAAGGTTTTGGAAAATTCTAGAATTTCCAAAGAAAGAAAAAGACAATTTTTTAATTTGTTAAATTTTTGTCATTCTATACATCATAGACATCTGTAACGTTTTTATACGCGGAAGAAATTTTATCGCCATCTTTTTCTAACACGTTCGTAACCTTTTCCGTTTTCTCTCTCTCTCTCTCTCTCTCTCTCACTCACTCACTCTATTCACGTTTTTGTGCGTATGTGTTTATGTCTCAACGTTTTGAAATGGAAAAGAGATGAGATATAGAAAGAGAGAGAAGAGGAAGGAGAAGAGAAAGAGAAAGAGAGGAAGCGAACGAGAGAGAAAAGTTCACGGCCGTCTGGGCCAGGGTCACAGTCACCTAGCGGGAAAAAGATGGAAAATGTGGAAAAGAGAGAGAGAGAGAGAAAGAAAATCGAGCTCAGCTTTTCGCGGGGCGAAAACTGTTATAAAACGGCCCTGAAAATTTTTCATTAAAAAAATAAAAATTTTCTTTTTTTTTTTTTTATTTCGAAATTTTTTTTATCTTTTGTTTGGTTGTTTGTTTGTTCATTTGTTTGTTCATTTGTTTTTTTTTTTTTTTTGTATAAATATTGTTATTAGGTTTAAACAAAAATTTACATTTTTTTTTTTTTTTTAATCGGAATTTTCATTTCGTTCGAAAAGGATTTTTTTTTGTGAGTTTTTCGGGGCTCGAAATAAAAAAAATTTTCACGGAGGTTGGCTAAACTGATTTCGTTTCGAAAAGTTTTTTATTTTTTAGATGGACGTGCGTGCGTTTGTTTTTGAATTTCTTATTTATTAGTACGCGGAAGTAAAGTTTGTTAACTAACGATTCGAACCTTTTTCGTTCTTTTCGATTCGAACGCTCTCGAGAAGAACGCCGTGAGTTACCAAAAGATTACGTCACTGGCGTTCGTTTCCAAACATAATTTTTAATTGACGCACATGCAAACATTTAAAAAAAAAAAAATGTTTCGTTCGAACAAACGTTTGTTAGTTTTTTAGAACAAAAGTTTACCAATGACCTAAAATGAATGATTAACCTACTAATTATACAAACGGACGAACCATATACGTTATTAGTCATCAAGTTTTTTTTTTTTTAACCCATTAATTAATTAATATTAATTTATAGAGAATGTTTCAGAACAATAAATGAAAAAAAAAAAATGTAGTCTGGAACGAAATTTAGGTTAAACGATGAGTCTTGCTCACACAGTATGCTATGCTTACGTACGTGTGTGTGTGTGTGTGTGTGTGTGTGATGTTATTAATAATGATAATCATCATCACTGCCACCGCCACCGCCGCAGCCATCGTGATAGACGTTGGTTTATGGCGTCCGTCGGTTCATTAACGTCGGCGGTACCAACAATAAAATTTACATTTTATTACTAGTGCAGTTAAGCGTTACATCATTTCAAGGTCGGTTTCGTTCGTTTATGTATTAGGGTAGCCAACTATTTTTTTTTTTTTTTTTTTTTTTCATATTAAGTCGTCGTCCTTTAAAACCAACCGGTGAAGGAAGGAAGAAGAAAAAGAAGAAGAAGAGGAATGCCAATCGGTGAAGGAAAAGTGAAAATAGGTGGTGAATGCAAGGATAAAAATAAAAATAAAAATAAATTAACGACCTTTAGCCGAACGAAAAAATCGATTACGATTGTGGTGTGACGATACGCGTAGGTCGGGATCGTCCCGTAAAAAAAGAAAAGAAAAGAAAAAAAGTATGCGCCGAAATAAAATGTTTTGATGTGGAAGTAAAAAAAAAAAAAAAAAAAAAAGAAAACAAAAAATCGACAAATTTAGCAGAAGAAAAATGCAAAATAAGCGAACGGAGGACGAGGAGAAGGACGAAGACGAGGACGGGGACGACAACGACGGCGAACGTCGTTAGTTTAGCAAAATTAAGAGCGAAAATCATCAAAAAAAAAAAAAAAAAATTAAGGCTAAGAAATTGATAATAATAATAATAAAGGCGGGAAGACGTTTGAGGGGAGGTGGGAGGGAAAGGCGGAACGGAAGAAATATTGAATCCGCGGGGGGAAACGACCGGAACAAGGCCAATGTCGTCGCGCGAGTTTAAATAATTGCGTATGCGGCGCCTTTAATATATTATATTGTGAAAGTTTTGCAAAAAAGTAAAAGGTGTCGAAGGCGGTAATGGATTCGATTGCGACGGTGGCGTGACGCCATTGTCGACGACACTAACCTTTGGAAAAAAAAAATTTTTTTTTTTAAATTGGAAACGGACGGAAGAAACGAAGCGGTACAAGCGAGAAAATGTTTCGTTTGAGTAATGATGATGATGATGATGATGATTATAATAATAATTCGGTGAACTTGAAAATTGTAACGACGGCGTGGTAATAATAATAATAATAATAATAATAAAGAAACAACCGACGGAAAATTTTTGGATTCCGTCCATTTTAAAATCAAAAAAGTTTTGACGTATTTTTTTAAACCTGATTTTAAAATTCTCTCTCTCTTTCTCTCTCTTACTCTCTATCTATCTATCTCTCTTTCTCTCTCTATCTATCTATCTCTCTTTCTCTATCTCTGTCTCTTTTTTTTCCTTTCTTGTTAGGTTCGCCTGTCAGCTCGTTAACCTATTTTTTTTTTTTTGATTTTAATTTACAGAAGAAGAAAAAAATTATAAATTGAAATTCTTTTCTTCTTCGAGGAGGGAATGGACGGGGGGAGGAAAGGGGGTGGTCGATATCCTTTTTTAAACGGTTTGAAATACATAAAAATTAAAAACGAAGAAGAAGGAGAAGAAGAAGCAGGGAGAGTGGGAGGGAGTATCGGAAGGTTTCCGACGTTTTTTTCTTCATCAACGAAAAAAGTTATTATTATCATTATTATTATTATTATTATTATTATTATTATTATTATTATTATTATTATTAATTTTGAAACCGACTGTGAAAAAGGAACGGGTGTTATTAATTATGACATAACCTTTCAAAATTGACAGTGCAGAGAGGGTGAATGATGGAAAGAAAAAGAAACAGAGGAAGAGAGAGAGAGAGAGAGAGAGAGAGAGAAATAATATTTTTTTATTTTTGACGCACACACACAATCGCCCCCCAAAAAAACCCCCCTAATTAAATCATTAGACTTAATTACGAGGAGATTTCGAAAATCGGTAAATTTTCGAAATGTTCTAGAAAAAATTGGAAAGAGAAAAACGACGAACTCTCTTGTGGTGGGCAGAACCTCGCGACCATTTGTATTATTTTGTGACATTTTACGACCGGGGTCATCCTTCGTAGAATATTCAAAAACACACACTCACCCGGGTAATTTAATGAATAAAAAAAAAAAAGTGGGCAGCAAAACACATTGAACGAAAAGAGAGAGAGAGAGTGTTGAAGGGAGAGAGGGGTAGAAACAAAAAGAGAGAGAAGAGAAACAATATGAAAGAATTATAAAAAAAAAAAAAAAATTTTATAAATAGAAATTTTTTTTTCGTTTGTAACACACAGAAAGAGAGAGGGGGAAGAGGGGGGAAGAATGTCGTCGGAACGAAGAAGGAGAGAAAAAATGCAAAAGAATTAACACAGGAGGAAGGGAAGAAAGGAGGAGAAAGAGGAGGAGGACATTTATTGTCTAAGAGGAAACTCAGATGTTATACCCATAATTCAAATCATTGGTTACCCTAAAGCGTGCCATCATCAATTAGTTGTAAAAACGTGTTTTCTTCTTCTTCTTCTTCTTCACGGTTTTCTTCAAAAGGTTTTTTATTTAATGAAAAATTATCATCATCATCATCATCATAATGTGCGTATTGATAACGCATTTTACGCACGCACGCACGCACGAAAGAAAAAAGCGAGAAAATTTAATGAAACACGTTTTCAATGTATATGTACAACCTCTGGAAACCTCTGGACACCTTAACCTGAGTCCGGGAGTAAGACAGAGGGGGGAGGAGTGTTTGAAATCATGTTTGTTGGAAAATTTGTAATTCCCCCCCTTTCCCCGACAACGACAAACGCACGTAATCGAACCGATTCGTTCTTCGCCTACCTTTTTGCACAAAGGTTGACATTAATTACGTGCGGTTATTAATTCGAAGGCTAAAAACATGATGAATAGTTAATTATGATGTCATCACGCAAAGCGTCACGTTCTAAGGTCACGTTACCAAGTTACCATCAGACTTTGCCTTTTACCAAAAAAAGGTCTCGTATTAATAATAATAATAATAATTTTTGGAAGGATGAAGTGGAAAATTTGCGTTTTGAAAAATATTATCGAAATGGCGGTGATGATAGTCGATCGATACTTATCGATTGGTGATCGATATTTTAAATATTATACATTTATAAGAGAGAGAGAGAGAGAGAGAAGAGAGACGCACACAAATACACAAGTCGATGAAGGATGAAGAAGAAGCAGAAGAACTTTTTGATGAAAACGTAAATTTCCTTCTGCTGTGCCTTCTGTGCTGGAAATGCAGGGGGAAAAACTTTCAAATCTCATCTGGTGCACGAAAAAAAAAAAAGAAAAAATTAGAAAAGCTCAGGCCTAAAAATCACCCCCGTGCGATGTTGATAATAATAATAATAATAATAATAATAATGAACCCCTTGTCTTTTATAATATCGATCCTATTAGAGACCCTTCCGATGTAAAGTTTCAACTTTTTTTTTTTTTTATTTATTTCGTTTCTCTCTGTTTTAGGGATATAAATAAAAATAGTAAAATATTTGGAGTGCGAATGCGTGCGTGCGTGTGTGTGCGTGTGTGCGTGCGTGCGAGTTTGTGTATTTTAGGGCGTTTTAGGTGTTGTTCGTGTTTGTTGTATTATTACATATGCCATACGGTCGGTCGTAATCACCCTTTTTTATTTTTTTTTACTTAATTTTGATTATTATTATTATTTGAACGTTTTCCTCCCCGTAGAATGATCTAGAAAGAGAGAATTTGATTGGAAAACTCGCGCTGCAACGTCTTCCAATTTTTTTACGTCGTACCTGAAATCCAGAAACGTTCGAACGGATTTTTTTGTTTGATATTCACGTCGTATGAAAGAGAAAAGAGAAAAAAGTTTTCCTTACACAGTTTTCTCCCCAATGTTTGATTCATTTTCCGATTTCCCTTTTTTTTTTTTTTTTTTTTTTTATTTTACGAAAGGGAAGTTGAGGAAGTTAAGGGAAAGTTCTAGAAAAGAATGGGTCAGACAAGGGTTGAAAAACTACAGGCACTTTGTACGATTCTCGTAGGGGCGTCAGTGCCATGGCACTGTTTCTATGGAAACCCCCATTTGTTGAGGGTTCCCAAATGATGATTCCTTCGTGAAAGAAGGGTTAGAAAGTGGAAAAAGTATTGGCGGTGGTGGTAGTGGTGGCGGTGGTCGTTGTCGTTGTCGTCGGTGAGGTAGAAGAGTTGAGGGAAAATAAGGGGAGACACACACACACACAAATGCCACTTTGAACGACTTTTACCGGATTTGGCTTTCTTTTCTTTCTTTTCTTTTCTTTTTTTTTTTTTTTTTTGTTTTTCGTTCCCTATCCGATTTTTTTTTTACCGTTCGGTAGACATTTTGAATAAGAAAAAAAAAATATGGGGTAAGAATTCGTCTGCGCTACTTATCCGTAATTTTCTTTCATTTTTTCTCGATTTTTAAAAATAGTCGAAAATTTTTTTTTTTTCTTCTTCTTTTGGATCATCGGATTGTCTCATAAACTTACTCATCATCATCACCATCATCATCATCATCATCATCATCATTATCATCATCGTTTCTTTTTTTAAAAAAGGAAAAGAAGTAAAAAAAAAAAAAATGTCGCAAATGCCAAAGGCCATTTTGTTTTTTCCTTTTTTTTTTTTTTCGAGTATGATTCGATTGTTTACGCCAATTTTTCCATTCATCCTTTCATTCATTCGTTCATTCAGTCATTCACTCATTCACTCACTCATTCATTCATTCATTCATTCATTTTTTATGATCTCTTCGTAGTTTTTTTTTCCTCTCCAGTTTCAACGAATCGAAAGCTTAAACTAAAATTTCGTTTCCTTTATTATTATTATTGATATTATTATTATTATTATTAGGAGGTTTGTTATTGTTTTGACAAAAGGGAAAAATAAAAAAGACGTGAATGAAATTTATGGAAAAGACAAAAACTAAAAAATAATAATAATAATAACAATTTTATTTTGTAGTTTGGATTTGGGATAAATGTGTCGTCGGACGTAACGTTTTCCGATTACTTTCATAAAAATTATCATTATTATTATTATTAGTTCTACTACTACTGCTACTACTAAAAATTTAAACTTAAAAAAAAAAAAAAAATTAAACGAGAAACGCACGACATTATTATCATTATTATTATTATTTTCATCATCATTTTTACTATTACTACTTTTACTACTACTACGACACGACGTCGACGAAGACGATGATGACGTCAAATTTAAATGCAAAAAATCAATTCAGATGTCGGTAAAATCGAATTGAGTCGATGCTGCCACACGGTGGTCAAATGACGAACTAAAACGATATTTGATATTTTTATTGATTATTACGTGGGAGTGCGAAAATGAGGAAAATGGCGGAGTGAAGAAAGAGAGAGAGGGGGGGAGGGAATATGGAGGGCAGGAAGGTAATAGGGGAGGCGGTGGAAAATTTTTATTTTTATTTTTTTATACTTTCTCATAGTCAATTAACAAAGTTAATTTTTTCTTTTTTCGTTTATTTTTATCAAACATTTTCTTTACTTTTTTTTTTCTTTTTTAATCGTGAAAAGGTTACGGTGAGAAAAAAAATGGTGGAACGTAGGAAAATTTTTTATTATAAAATCCCCGAAAAATTATTTCAAAAATATTTCGTTTGATTTCCGGAAATAATGACCCGAACTTAATTAATTATCGGTGAGAAAAAAAAATTTTTTTTGTTTTTTTTTCCACGTTCCGATAAAATTTAATCAAGCAATAACTTCCGGTTATGCGTTTTTCAAAAAAAAAAAAAAAAAAAAAAAAAAAAAAAAAAAAGGAAAAACGAATCGTGGAGAAAAAAAAAATTTTTTAAGATGCGGGGAGGGATGTGGGGGGAGGGGTAGGGGGTAGGAGGAAGGAATGATTCGAATGGTAAAAGGAAAAGCAGAAGAAAAAAACGAAATGAAATGAAACGAAATTGATTTATTATAATTTAACGAGGAAAGAAAATAGTAATAAAAAAAAATTTCCCGGAAATTGTGTACGTTTTTTGCCTAAACATTAAAACGAAGGCGTTTTCTACGTGATTTTTTTTTCTTTTTTCTTCTTCTTTTTCTCCTTCTTCTTATTTTTCTTTTGCGGAAAATTTTCCAATGATACCTTGAATCTTGATTCACGTTACGAATCATCGGCAGGTACGTAACAGAATTATAGATATTTTTCATTTAAAATCATTGCCATCATTTGAATCATTGATTTGATGATTTATTTTTTGTTTGTTGGAAAATAATTTCGGTTCTAGAAATTTCTACGAAATGATCATTATTATTATTATTATTATTATTATTGTACTTCATGCATCGACCACAAACGCATTTAAAATGATAACGATTATGATAAACGCGATATTTCCTTTTTTTTTCTCTCTCTCGCTCTCTCCGAAGAAAATTCGATTCGAAATCAGATTTATGTTTGTTCTTAGAATTTCTATTTCGTTTGTGTCGAAGGTAGGGGTGGGGGTGGGGAAAGGATTGAAAGGCAAAAAAGGCTCAGTCTTTTTCTCTTTCGCACGATTTAAGTTTAAAAAAAAAAATATTGATGTCTTAATCGTGAAAACTATCAACTCGAAAGCTGTTTCCCTTTTTCTCCTACTCCTCCTTTTTCTTTTACGTTTTTATAAGATTATGACGATAATAATAATAATAATAATCATTATTATTATTTATGTAAAAGGTTAATGGATAATCGAGGACTCGTCGTCTCGTTGAGTTTTTCTGCATATATTTTAAAATAAGAAAATTTTTTTAAGGAGCCAAAAATTAATTATCAACCTTTCTTTATTTATTAAATTTTTGATTATTACTTTCATTTATTAAATTTTTAAAAAAAAATTTAAAAAAAGTTGTTGTAGTTCGACACGGCGTTCACGTTCCGACAGTCAATCAATTTCCGCATACCAGTTTTTTTTTGATTTTTCAAAAAAAAAAAAAAAAAACAAAAAAGAAAAAAAAGAAAAAATTATTTATGGGATCTGGTTTTTATTTTTTTTTCTAGTTTCGAACCGATAAAGACTTCCTCAAAACGATTTTCACTTTTTAAATAATAATAATAATAATAATAATGAAAAGGGAAAGGGAAAAGAGGTGCAAATATACATACACACGCACACGCACACACACACACGCAAAAAAAAAAAAAAGAAGCGATTAGGGCAAACTAAAGAGTGTGTGTGTGTGTGTGTGGAAATACGTGTCTGAGGACAACCTGATTGGAGTCTATTGAACTCGACGTTAAAACTAGGACATCGGCAAACGAAAAATAAAAAAAAAAAAAACTTTTGTACGTAAACAATCGTAAAATGAATTGATTTCATCGTTTGTTTAACGTGCGAACTCTCGGTCATTTAATAGTATTTTAGTCGCGTACGGATTGTTCGACTCGACTTGCACGAGAACGACGTTGAAAGAACACGTTAAGTCGAACTATCCGTACTTGAATCCTTGCCATGTACAAATAACGCTCATGGACACATTTTGAAAAATGTATGTTACGATGTGAAAACGAAATTTTTTTTTTCGTTTTTTTTTTTTTTTACGGTCAAACCGTAGAAATTTCGAGATGATCTAATACCAAACGACGACAACCACCTTCTCGAACAAACAAAATACTCGATCTCGACAAACTCACGACAAACAAACGGCCGGATCGGGGGGGGTGGGAATAAACGTTGTTCATATGCCTCATTTTTATAATTAAGGAACCTTTAAAATCAAATTTATCGTTGTTATTGTTATTATTATTATTATCGATATTGTTAAATTTATTTTAGGCTCCCACACAAATATAGAGGAGTTTAAATTATTTTAAATCCGACCTTCAGACTTTTAAAAATAAATTTTTTTTAATAATCCACGAAAGACAACAAAGACGAGAGAAAGAGAGAGAGAGAGAGGGTTTTAAACCTTCGTCTTTTCCCCCCTAGCCCCCACCCTCCCCAAGTTAAAATCGGATGTGGAAATAGGTTGAAAAAGGGGCGTGTGCGTGTGTGTGAAAAAATTATTATTATTATTATTTTCGAAGGGTTTTAAAAATTAAAAATATAAAATAAAAGGAGAAATTTTTTTTTTTTTCGTTCTGACGTAAAATTAATTTTAAAAAAAAAAATGGGGGGCAAATTACCATTTGGAGAATTTGACTGGAAACAGGAAGAAAGGAAGAAAGGAAGGAAGGAAGGAAGGAAGGAAATAGAAACAAAAATAGATTTTGGAAAATAGGGAGAGAAAGAGAGAGAGAGAAAACACCGACATGGACGATACATAATTTTTTTTGTACTCTTTGTACCCTCTCGTCTCCCCTTTTTCCCTCCTCCCCCAATCGAAAATAAAAACAACAACAAACGCATGTTTATGTTAAATTAAAAAAGAAAGTTTAAGAAAAAAAAAAAAATGAAATTTCATCGGATTCTTTTTAAAAAAAAAAAAAGAAAGTAAAAGTTAATTGGCTTCGTTCAACGAACGACGACGAAAAATGCCCAAAGTGTTTTTTTTTTTTTTTCACTTTCTTCTCGTTCTGATTGATTCACTTTCATTCAAATATTTCTTTTTTTTTGTTGTGTTGTTCTATCGGTTTGTCAGGTACGAGTTTTTTTTACGTATTCAGGTATTTAACCCGAAATGATAACAAACTTTATGTTATTAACTCGTGCGAAAACGAAAAGTGAAAACGATTATTATTATTATTATTATTTATCGACGATGATATACAGAAGAATTAAGGGAAGAAAAGAGAAAAAAAGCAGAAGACAAATAACGTAGAGTGTAAATTATAATGCACGCAGATTAAAACATAAAAAATTTTAAAAAACCTTCGAAAGCTTATTTTTTTTTAATGAAAAAAAAAAAAAAAAATTCACAGTCCGACCCTGTTTCTTATCGTGTCCTGGTTTTTGAGGTCGTCATCTCAATCGGTCGTTGAACTCTCAACTCGTGAAAATAGGTTGAATCATTTTCCATTGCCTTTGGTTTTTTTGGGTTTTTTTTTTTTTTTTTTTTTTTTTAGTTTTATTTTTAAATTTATTCGAGCTTTTCGAGCCTTTAAAAAAATAAACTATCTCTCTCTCACACACACACTCTCTTTCTCTCTTTAACTTTTTGCTGTCGTCTGCTTTTATTATTTTTCACGTAATTTATCATGACATCGTTTTCACATATATATGACTTACATCATTCACAGGAGATTTTTTTTTTGCGAATTTTAAGTTTCGAACATCCATACGTTGAGATTTGAAAATTTTTTCCCTTTTTCGGGGAGGTGGGGGCGGGAGAGAAAGGGAGGAGAGGAGGGAGGGAAAAGCGAATATTGTTATCGTCATAAAAAAAAAAAAAATGGGAAAAAGTCGAACGTGTCGTCATAATAGGAACGTGATAATTACTAGTGATCTGAATACCTGATTTTATTTTAAATACGTAACTGATCGCAAACCTCGTTAAAAAAAATACTAATAATAATAATAATAATGGTGATGATAATGATAATGAAAAAAGGGGGGAAACGATTCGAAAACGCGAGAGAATTTCATTTTCCGAATTTCATTTTTTCGGATTTAAATAATTTTTTTTGAGTGGTCGATCATCGTAAGAAAAAATTTCTGTTGTTTTTTCTTTACCCCCACCTCTCCCCTCCTCCCATTTTTTAAGGATGATTCCGACGGTGACGATAATGATGATGATAATTATTATTTTATTTTGAACGAAAAAATTCATCGTAAAAAAAAAAAAGGACAGGATGAGAAGAGACTAGGATTGGGAATATGCGGAAGTAATTGTGGTTCCCTTATCTATCATTATTATTATTACTATTATTATTATTATTATTATTTTGTGAAAGGGCAGTTACATTTGTCGACAGCTTTTCTTCGGGGAGAGATAACCCCGATTTCAAAAAAAAACCCAAAAACCAGACATTAAAAAAAAAAAAAACATAATTATATATCTCTCTCTCTCTCTCTCTCTCGCTTTTAGTGTATTTTTCCCCCCAAACTTTTTTTTTTTTTAATTATTTATTTTTAGTTATTTTTGGATAAACGTAAACGTTTGTTTTTGAGGGTGGCGACCCTGATTGTGATGGTGGTGGTGGTAAACTGAAAGATTCTGGATTAGGATCGGATGGTTTATTCATTATGAATACTAAACTAATTTATTTATTTATTATTAAACTTAACTACTTTTCCCCAACCCTATCCCCACCCCCACACCCGCAAAGATGCGATAAATTTAAAACTTCACCCTCTTTCATTTCCCCCCCCCCCTTCTTCCCCTCCCCCACAAGGGAAAAAAATTATTTATAGTTTTTAAATTAAGATTTATTTACGTAGATAAATAGTAAAAACATACGTTTTTTGTTTCGCCAATTAAATCCCTTTAAAAAAAAAAAAAAACTGTCGTCTGCTACAAAAGGTTGGTTGTTGTAACTCGATCCAAAAAAAAAAACGTTAATTATTTTCGAAGGCGGATGATTCGATCTTATTAAAATTTATTATTGTTGATAATAATGATGACGATAATAGGTAAACAACAGCGGCGTGACGTTTTTTTCCGGAAGAATTCTGTTCGTTTCTTTCTCTCTCTTTCTCCCTCTCTCTCTCTCTCTCTCTCTCTTTCTCTTTTGATCCCTTATTACGTGCGTGTTTTGTTGTCGAAGAAAAAAAAAGAAAAAGAAAAATTTAAAAGTTTCGTCATTTAATTACGATTGTATTGCCATCACCAATTGATTTCGGTCGAGGTGATTTTTATGCCTATTTAATTACATTATACGTTTGTTCGTTTGCTCGTTTGTTTGTTTGTTTTCACACTCCGGAAAGTCATCAAAATCTTTTTATCAATTACCTAAAGAAGAAATAATTTAAATTAAAATTGCACGAGAATCGATACGCGAACAAACACAAGGACCACGTGTGACGTCACACAACAGCGAGAACGGAAATTTTTATTCGATTTTTTTTTTCTTCTGCTTTACCACTCCCTCACCCCCGCCCCTCTATCCAATTCGGTTTTTGTTACTTACTCGAAAATACATAATAAAAAAAAATTATGATTTTAGAGAGAGAGAGAGAGGAGATAGAGAGGGGGGTTTGCTGTCGTGTAATCGGATTTAATAATAATAATAAAAACAAACGGAATTTTTTGTGTTGTCGAGCGTGTGCAAAAAAAAAAAAGTATTTATAAAGATTTAAATTTTCAGAAGGAATAATAAAAAAAAAGAAAACATAATTAAAATAATAATAATGATAATAATAAAAAACAGAGAGAGAGAGAGAGAGAGAGAAAGAGGTTGCGCTGTTTGTTTTTTTAACTGTCCCAGTGAGAGTCCGTTGAACCTACGCACGGTGCCGAGGTCATAGATATATATTATATGCACAACAAGAACTTTGTTAGACTCCGCGTTGTTTTCTGTGTGTGGCGTTTTGTTGTTAATGTTTTTTTTAACGCATGCGCATGCGCGGTATTAATAATAATTAATATTTATTATAACGACTTATGATGATGATAATAACGATACTGATAAGAGAAAAACGTATAACAAACGACGAGGGGTTTTTCGTATATAATATACCGAAAAAAAAAAATGGCGACGAACGTCATTTTAATGAAAATTTCAATGTCGGAAAAATTTAAAATTATTATTATTATTATTACTATCACTACTGCTACTATTATTATTATTATTATGTAAAAATATTTAAATGATGTATGTAGTTGTGTAGGCTGTCGTCGCGTCGAATTCAAAATTTCAATTTTTTTTTTTTTCGATTTTTCCATGGGGAATATGATGGTGGTTTTGTCGTGGCATTAGAGAGAGAGAGAGTTTTTGGCGGGAAAAAATTTTTATATAAAAATTAAAAAGTTTTTTTTTTTTTTTTTTTTTATCGATTTTCTTTCTTTCTTTTTCTTCCCAGAAAAAGAAAAAAAAAAAGGAATTTTTGTTTGTTTTGTTATCCTGCTGTCGTGTGTCGTCGCTGTTGTCGTTGTCTATTTATCATTTCCCCCTCCCCTTCCCGTCAATAATAATAATAATAATAATAATTTTTTTGTGATAAATTGAAATATTCGAAAGGTATCGAATTTGTTTTAACGGCGTACCGGAAACGTTGAATGAAAAAATAAATTTATGAAATTTAAATTGGAACAAATTTGTAATTTAATAATTTATTTACATTATGAAATACTGTTACGTACGTACAACATGAATTAATTTCATTATTATCATTATCATTATTAAATTTTTTTTTTTTTTTTTAAAGAAAATTCGAACCGGAAAATCCTTTAAAAAAAAAAAAATGAAAAGAAAACGCAAACAACTTAGGCTTCTAATATATATATATATAAAAACGAGAAAGGAAAAGATCACAAAATTTGGCATTGAAAATTCGTGTCGGGGTCACAGAAAAAAAAATTTTTTTTTTCAAATCGAAGCTTAATAAAAAACCTTCAGAGATTTTTTTTTTTTTTAATACTTGAAAGTTTAAAAACTTTTTTTTAACGTGCGTGTGCGTGTGCGTGAAAACGAACGTACCTTAAAATCAAATCCGGTAATGGTTAATACGTCATTTTATCGATATTTTTCATTTCAATATCAAATTACGCGGGGAAAAATAATAATAAGTCCGATATATCGATATATCGATCGATATATTGATTTGTATAATTATTATTATCATTATTACGTAATAAAATTTATATATATATATATATGTATAAAAAGTTCATCGAACTTTTATTTTTAATAAAAAAAATTTTTTTTTTAAACGCAGCGTTTTTTATCATTTCGAAACTTAATAATAATAGATATAAATAGGGAAAATTTGGAGGGAAAATGGGAAAAACGAAATTGTTTTTGTATTATTATTATTATTATTATTATTATTATTATTATTATTATTATTATTATTTGTCTTAGTTCACGTGTTTTTCATTTTTATTCACGTTCCACTTAACGGATAATGTCGGAGAAAGTAAAATTTTTTTTTTTTTTTTTTTTTCTCTTTCGGAATCGGGAAAATTTAAACGTAACGTTTAATTAATTACGATATGTAATAAACGGTTTTTTGTTTTTGTTTAAATAAATTAATCGATTTCAATAAATAAATAAATTAATTAATTAATTAATCATGAAATGATCGATCATCAATCGTAATTGCCGTCGCTACTATTTTTCCAATATTAAATCACGCGTTTGGTTTTTTTAATTGTCGGGGAAAAAATTTCCCTGCATTTTTCAAAAAAAAATAAAATAAAAAATTTAAATTTTTAATCTATTGGAAAGTTAATAATACATAACAATAAATAAAAAAAAAAAAACTGAGAGTTTGTTTGTTTGCGTGAGTGTGCGAGTGTGTGAGTGAATGAGTGCGCGTGACTTTCTCTTTCTATTAAATTAATATTAATAATTTTCTTTCCTTTTTTTTTCATTTTTTTTCTTAAAAATAAAAATTCTACGAAATCCTTGAAAAGTGAAAAAAAAAATAAAATAAAATAAAAATGTCGTCGCGTGTTCCCTTTTTTTTCTCTCTCCATTTTGGTCATATTACGTAAAAATGGATAAATAAATTTTTTATTTTTTATTTTTAAAATATATTTAATTAAGATGCGTGAGTGTGCGTGTGCGTGAGCGTGAGTGCGTGTGACTTTTCGAAATTTCTCGAAAAAAAAAAAAAAGAAAACATTTTCAAGTTCATTAATAATTTGCGCGGGAAAAAATTTTAAATTTTTTTTTTTTTTAAAAGAAAGTTTTCAGATTAATTCGACGAGGGAATTTTTTTTTTCGGTTATTATTATCATTAATATTATAAATTTTTTTGAAAATATATCAAAATTGGCGCGCTTTTTTTTAAAAAACGAATGTCGATTGTTGGGGAGGGAAGGAGGCGTGAACGCGCGTTTATGCACTCACACGCACACGTGTTCGAATTTTTTTTTTTTTTTTATTATTATCAATTTGTAAAACGACCCGAGGCGTATTTTAATACCCAAATAATTTTCCCTTCCATACCCCCCGCGCCACTCCACCCTCCACACTTTCGTACGCGCCTGTAATTAACGTTTTTTTTTCTTAAATGGGGGCGAATATAAATGAAATTAATTAATAAACAAGTCGTTGACCCTTGAAAAAAAAACTAAATTAAGAAAAAAAATAAAAATTTCCCTCGAGGTTAATTTTTTTTCCCTTTCTCTCTCTCCCTCTCTCCCCCTTTTCCCCTCCTCTCTCTCTCTCTCTCTCTCTCTTTTCGTCTTACAGGTAATTTTTTAAAATTTCACGCCGCGTAAACCGTTTTTGAAACCCCCACCCGCCCGTCTCATCTTTTTTTTAACGCCTCACAATACGAAAAAATAATAATAATAAATTTTATAATGATGATTTATCCCACGGGATAAAAAATTGACGTACCTCCCCACCCTCCACCCCCCACCACGGTGAAAGTCGTAAAGAAATTTATTCGATAGGTAATTAATTAATTACTAATTATCGATTATTATCACCCAATCGTTATCATCGTCGTCGTTCTCCTCCTCACTATTCAGGTACTTTTTGCAAACGGGAAGGAAATCGTCGTTAATTACCCGAAAAAACCTTCCCGCCTTTTTTTTTACACATACGTACCTAACATAAGCGATAAGAAGAAAAATCTTAATAATAATAATAATAATTGTTAAAAATTCGTAGGCATGCAAAAAATCATAACAAGGAAAAAGGAAAGAAATTTTTTTTTTTTTTCGTTAGGCCGATCCCTTATTTAAGGACTAAATTTTTAGGTACGCGTCTATTATTATTATTATTATTATTAATGGCCGTCCGTTGTGACCTTAAACGAAAAAAAAATTTGTTGTTGTTTTTGGTAATACGAAGGCGTTTTTTTTAATCCATAAAAAAAAAAAAAAATTGAAATGTTTTGAAAAGGTTATCAAATAATTTTTAACGTTTTTTTTTTGCCTGTTCTCACCGGTGATAATAATGATAATGATAATTGTAAGGTGTTTTTGCACGTGTATTGTCGATTCGCCACCATTGGAAAAATTTGTCGCCATTTTTCATAGACTTCAAATAACTTTAAAAACAAACGAACGAACGAATGAAAACAAAAACGGCGTTAAACAATTCATATTATTTCCACGAAATTATTATTATTATTATTATTATTATTATTATTATTATTATTTTGTATAACTAATTGTTATTATTATTATTATTATTATTACTATTTGTTCAATGTTTGTTTTTTATTTTTATTAACGTTCATTGCTGTGTGTCTCTTTTATTTATGTGTTCACTATTACGTTCACCCTTGACACTCTTTTTCTTTTTCTTCATCGATTCCGTTAGCCTGTTTTGTGTGTGTTTTAAAAATTAAAAACCCAACAATCGATTGTTGAAGAAAATTTGAAATGTTTAATGCGGGGGGAAGGGAGAGGATGTGCGTGTATGGGGGGAGTCGTTTAATTTTTTCATCCCCTCGACGTAATAAAATCATAACTTGGTGCACCCATCACCGCACCGCACGTGGCACCAACTCGTCGTATGTGTGAATGACACGCACACGCACACGCACAAACTGTTTTTATTTATTTATTTATTAAATTAGTCATTTTGTTGGAACAAGAAAATTTTGGGGAGCCGAGTCACGTACGTCGCGTTCAATAAATCAATAAATAAATAAAAAAAAATTTATTTTTAATTCACGGCCATATTTTTTTTTTACTTTCGATCTCATAATACTTATTCGATATATTTCCCAATCGTTTTATTATTAAATCTGGGAAATTATTATTATTATTATCATCATCATCGAACCTTTCATCGATCGATCGCCATTTATTTGCTCGTGCGTGCGTGCGCGTGAGTACAAACAATAAAAATTGTTCTTTTTCTTTTTTTCGTTATTAACGTCCTTCACCTCTTTAAAGATTTCCTTTTAGCTGAAAGTGATAATTGGTTTTTCTGTTCAAAACTTGCGGTTTTTCTAGAATTTAGATCATCATCATCATCATCATTATGGTAAGAAGGCGAACGCGCGCGTGCGTATTTTTGTCTCGTACACATAAAAGTTTGTTTGTTTGTTTGATCATTTCCGATATTATTTAAATATAATAATGAGAAAATTTTCTAAAAATAATCATAATTTTCCGACGTGAGAAATTCTTGTCCCGGGGATTCGATACGAGTGAAAATTCCGGAAATGGTAATCGGAAATGGGGGGGGGGGGAAAAAAAGGAAAAAAGTCTCACGTCGAAATTATTATCATCAAACGTGTGATAATAAAAGTAAGAAGAAAAACGATTGATAAGAAAAAAAGAAATGGAAAATAATAAATGATGATAAAAAGTAAAACAGGTACGGTCGAAAGGTGTGCGTGTGCGTGTGCGCTGAGCGTTTTTTCTTATAACTTTTTGTAAAAGTGAATTTTCCCGAGGTTATATATGACGAACGTTGACCTTAAGATATCACCAGTAGGTCACTAATGGCAATGGTAATATTATTATTATTATTATTATTATTAATATTATTACTGTGGTAAATATTCGTTCGCAAGTTTCGAATTGTGCACACACACACACACAAACACATACAAACACGCAAACACGCGCACACACACGCTCGCGCGCGAACAAACATCATAGAAAGTTATTACAAGTTTATCCGTACGTTACGTTATTCATCCATTGTGGAAAATATAGTTTCGTTAAAATCACGTTAGGAGCGCTCGCGTCGTAGTCAGCTGACGCGCACATCGCTCCTTTTCAAAGTTACTGATCTCGCAAACGTTACGTCAAACGATAAAATTTTTTTCTTGTTGTTGTTGTTGTTTTAAATTTTTTTTCTTTTTTTTTAACATTAATTTAAATTTATTTAAAAAAATATTAATAATAATAATAATAATAAGTCGTGTTGAGACGTCATAGTTTTTTTTTTTTTTGTTATCCGTCTCGATGTTTTAGTCAATTTTATTGTTCATTTAATAGTAATAATAATAAATCGGAAAAGTGTGAATTAATTTTATATTATTTATTTATTTTAAAATGATTTATTTTGTTTAAATAATAATAATAATAATAATTTGTGAAATGTACGAGTTTGTTTTCGTATGAGAAAAATTCAAAAAACAAAAACACACGTGATGATAATAACGTTATAAAGTTTAGTTTTTTTTTTTAATAAAAATAATTTTACCGCGAAAACGCGAAAACAATTTCATTATTATTATTATTATTATTAATTTGTTTTTTTACGTGTGCGTGTGCGTGTGATATCGTTGAAAAATAAAAACAATAACTGTCGTGGGGGTGCGTAACCAAAAAAAAAAAAAAAAACAAACCTAAACGAAAATAGACAAACAAAACAAAACAAACAGACAGACAAAAATCGGGCGAGTAAAAAAAGTTACAAATGTTTTTTTAAATTATAATAATTTTATTAATAATAATAATAATAATAAACTTATCGATAATAATCGATCGAACGATAATAATCGATCGATTAAAATGAATAATTAATTTACGTTTTAAAAAAGAAAGAGAGAGAGAAAATTTAAAAAAAAAAAAATGACGGTTATGGATTTTGATAAAACGGGAAGTCATCAAACGATAATAACAACGGGATTTAGGATTCGAGAATCGAAATACGATGAATCGATTTATCGAAATAATAATAGTAATAATAATACCAACAACGAATGTGAAAATTTACTAGGAAGAGTTTTAGCAGGTTTGTTTGTTTACTCATTTATTTATTTATTTATTTATTTTTTAACTTATTTTTAAATTTAAAAAACAATATTTCTTAATAAAGTCCGAAGGTTGTTGTTGTTGTTGTTTTACACATACAAAACAAATATGGCGGATGAAAATCGAGTCAATATATAATAATAATAATTTTTTTTGTTGTTATTATTATCATCATTGTCTTTCGGTTTGTTATAAAAAAAAAAAAAAAAACAAACAAACAAGTTTTTAAATTTTCAGGGTTGAATCGTCGTCGTCGTCGCCATTTTTATTATTATTATTATTTTCGTTCGTTCGTTTTTTTTTTTATAAATGTAGGACAAAGTACCCTAGACCGAGACTAGTTCATTGCACTTTTTTTTTTTTTTTTTTTTTTTTTCTAATTTGGCCTTCCTGCACTCTTTCGATTCTTTCATTTCCTTTACCTAGTTTTTGCCTTGTCTTGTCTTTCCTTTCCAAAAGTTTTTCTTTTTTTTTATTGTTTTATTTTTTTACAACTAAATCGTTCTAGGTTTTTGTGGGTGTGCGTGTGCGTACGGGTGTGAATGTGTCCCTTCCATTACACCTTAAAAAGTCTTTCGTTTATTTATTGGAAACGGTTGAGGAAAAGGTAGAAGCGTGTGCGCGAAAGGTAGTAGTTGGAAAAGAGAGAGAGAGAGAGAGAGAAAACGATTTAATAATGGCGAATATATAAATAAAAAGGGAAAACGATTTTGTGACCTCGTGCGAGACTAGTTCGTTAACCCAAAGTGCGAAAAACGAGGGCAGATCGCGGATGAAATTAAAAGTCTTCCAATATACATCTTGGCAGCCAAAAACTTTTTTTTGTTTTCGAAAACGGTTTTTCATCATCATCATCATCATCATCACCATCAGCAACATCATCATCATCATCATCAAACAGGAGCAACATCAAACATCAGCAACATCATCGTCATCGTCGTAGTCGTACTAATTATTCACGTATTCGTATTATTTATTGTATACAATGAACGCGATTTAAATTTAAAAAAAAAAAAAAGGGGGGGCCCCGAAAAAATTATCATCATTATCATTATTATTATTATTATTATTATTATGCATTATTAAATAACTTTCTTTTTATAATTTCCCTTTCTTTCTTTTTTTATTCACTTTTTCTTTTTAAATGGCAAAATTTTTTTTTCTATTTTGGCGGTTTCACGTTTGTCGTAGCTCCCCGATTCTTAATAATAATTCCTTACGAGGGAGGGAGGGAGGGAGGGAGGGGGTTGAACATAAAGATTCGAGGCGTCGGGGAGGGAGAGAAGGGGGGGTGAAGCAAATTCTGGAGGTTAGGGATTTTTTTTTTTTTTTTTGATTGATTAATAAAAATTCGGTCAGGCCGTAGAGTGAGAGAGAAAGAGAGAGAGAGAGAGAGAAAACGAAGGAAAAAGGACATTGGAGTTCATCGACCGCGAACGTTAAATGTAGGCCGTCTACTTATCAATGGTGTCGATGAGTAATCAACTCAAAGTTTAGACCGCTCGCATATCGGCCTTAAACGGTTGCGGAATCCCAACTAAGAGTGATTTACGAATGTGGGTCATTGTAACTTTGGATGTTGTTGTCTTAATGTCAATGTGAGCGTGGGGTCTCAAGTTAAAATGTTTATTTCGAAATTTATACAGAATAAATAAAAAAAAAAAAAATTATCATTCACTCGCGATTCACGGTTTCTTTATTTTCTTTTTTCAAAACTTTTTCGCGGTTTTTTTTCTGACGGTCTCCTTTTCATCCGTTTAACCTTATACGTACCTGGTTTCACTTATTATTATTATGACTTAATATAAATAACGAGATTTAATTTCGTGCGGTAAAATAATAATAATAATAATAATAATAATAATAATAATAATAATAATAAAATTAATCGAATCGTTTCCTACAGTCGATCCGTTTGTTATCGTTACGATAATAATGATGATGATGATGATAATAATGAAATATATATAAACGGTGAGAGGAATGAAAAAAAATTTTCATTGGCCAACATTTCACCTTCACCGAAATATTATGTACGCTCTCTTGTTATGTCTCACAACCCGCGTTACCTGTTTTACCTTATTTATAAATAGAAGAAAAGAAAAAAAAAAAAAATTGCATTTTCGAGTATCGAAAACATCCGACGATCGAAATTGAATAATTAGACTGATAACGTTATCATAATAATGGGTTGTTATCATTATTAGAAAATGTCAAAAATTTTCCCTTCCGAAAAAAAAAAAAAAAATTCGTTCGCACGACCGATTTCACAAATGATTTAATTTACAAATTTTATTCATTCCCATACGTGTATATAGAAAGAGAGAGAGAGAGAGAGAGAGAGATTGTGATGTCATTGTTTTTTATTATTCTGACGTCATAAATGGCACTCGCGATGTGAGAGAATGAGGGAGGATTAAGAGGCGTCAGATTTTTTTTATTTTTTTCAAAGAGAGTTCATTGACATCATTGATTGTGTTCGACGACAACAAAATAATGTTTTTTTTTTTTTTTTGAGGTTAAATATGTGTTGTTTTGTTCTAGTGCCTGCATGTATGCCTACCTACCTACCTACCTGGCTGGCTGGCTGGCTGATTGGCTGGCCAACTTTCGATTTTTTCTCGTCAGAGGATGGATGACTTAATCTCAAACAAACAACAAAGTTTTAAAAAAAAAAAAGTCTCTAGAAAGTGAAACTCTATTGTGTGTGTGTGTGTGTGTGTACTAGATTGCAAATCATTTTGTGGATAATAATGATTAGTTTTCACTTTCGTTTTCTCTCTCACTCACTCACTCTCTCTCTCTCTCTCAATCTAGTGTTTCGTTTATGTATGACACTCTCGTCGTTTTATTATTACCCTCTCACTTTTCATACATACATGTATTGGTTTTTATAATTGTTTTTTACTTGTCTTATACCGTTTTTTTTTAGCGGAGTAAAAGTGAGGAGGGGGAGGAGGAGGAGGTGGTGGTGGGGGTGGAAAGTAAAGTCTGATGCCATTGAACTAGGAAGCATATCGAAAGAGATAATTTTCAACGAAAAAAAAAAAATTTCTCTATTCGGAATGATGACGTTTTATTGCGCGTATTAACAACAACCTGACACGATTTCTCATAATTTTCGTCTGGTTTTTTGTCGTCATCCCTCTTCCTCTCCTCCCTCCCTCCCTCTCCCCTCCTCCCTCCCCTTCCTCCTTCCCCGAAACAAAGCCACCATCTTGCACTTATTATTTTTTTATTTTAATAAAATTTGAATAATCGCGTACGTGAACCTTTCGGAGGGTGAAGAATAAGGATGGGGTGGGGGGAGAGTGTTGTAAGGGAGGATTTTGAAAATAATCGATTTGGTTACATATATATAGGTCATGGGGGTCATTCGATCGCGTGACAAAGAAGTAGAAAAAAGAATAAAATAAAATAAAAAAAATTTTTTTTGTTGGTCAATGCCACTTCGCCATTTCCTGCAAAAAAAAATTTTCTTTCTCACAATCGTGTAGAAAAACTTTATAATGATAATGATAATAATAATATTTTTTTTTAAATTTAGGTAACCTGTTCTCTCTCTCTCTCTCTCTCACTTTTTATGATTCATATGAATAAATATCGTCCTTAAAATAAAATGAAATAATTTTGCCTCGAAAATAAAAAAATCAAAAAGAAATCGGTAGTAGTAGTCGTCGTTCATGTATTCGTAATTAAACCGTTCGAGGTTGTTTGTTGTTGTTGTTGTTGTTGTCCCTTCACTGGAAAAACATTTTTTTGTTTGTTCATCGTGCTGGGGAGAGGAGAGAAAGAAAATTTTTTTAATATCGAATTATTAAACGCGTTTCGTCTCGTTTGTCGTGTGGCAATTTGAAAATTTTCGAAATTGAAATCACCATTTTGGAAATATTTAGCAATTTAGCTGGTTGTTCGTTTGTTTGTTTGTTTGTTTGCATCCGATGTATATATCGCGAACGTAATCGTGGTAGCTTTCGTTCTTTTTTTTTTCGTTCTGCAGCATCCCGATTCTCTATCGATAAATTAAGATTTAAGTCACGAAAAAAAGAGAGAGAGAATCAACACGTAAATTCTTTTTTTTTTTTGGGGGGGAAAAGTGAAAACGGTGGGGGAGGGAGGGGGGAAATTCCGGGTTGTCGACTTTTATTTTTATTGGAGAGGGAGGAGGAGGAGGAGGATGGGAAAGGAGAAATGAAAAGGGATTTTCCAAAGGGGGGCGTGTGTGTGCATGTAAAAGGAATATCACAAACTCCTCAGCTCCAGTCCTTCCTCACCTTGCCCTCTCACCCCCACCCCCCACACCCTCTCCACCACCACCTGACAATGATATACGTTTGACTTGGTATACGATTTATCAATGTAGACCGAGATCCGTAGTTGTAATCACAGAAGTCAATGAACTAGTCTCGTAGCAAATGGAGTTGACCTCGATTTTATCAAGGGACCTAAGGTCCGATTTCACCGTTTTTTCTCTCTCTTTCCATTTTTCTCTTTGACTTTTAATGTATTTTATTATTATTATTTGGGTTTTTTTTAAAGGGGGGAAAGAGGGGAAGGGTTTACTCGTTTTTAAAATTTTTTTCTCGTCTGCATCAAAAAATTCACGTAATAAAAATTCCGTAGAAAACGAAAAAAAAAAAATAAAATAACCGGAGTGATGAAAGTGAAAAAAGTAAGAGTTTGTTTTTTTTTTTTTGGAAATTGTTCAGGCATGGAATTTTTTGTTGTGTTCAGATTCCAATTTTGGATTGATCGATTATTTCTATTTATTAATTATCGATCGAGATGAGTTTTTAAAAGGGTACGAAACCGGAAATACTTATTTACGAAAGGAAAACAATTCGCATGCAAAACATTAAAAATTTTTAACTTTTTTACTTGCCGTTCCCGGGGCGGGCGGGGCGAGGAGGTGGTGGGGGAAATACGCGATAGAAATTTGTTATTGAAAAAAAAACTACAGAAAATAATAATAATAATAATAATAAAAGGAAATTGTTTATTTAATCTTTGTACAACTTGGTCTTAGCCAAGACCTAATTTAAGGCTAGAAAGACCTCGGCACACACACACACACACACACACCAAGTCAATGAACTAGTCTTGTTGCGGGGTCTGCGTGACCCCATTCTTTGCAGTTTTGTTCAAATATTTGGCAATTTTTCTCCTTCATTTAATACTAATACTAATAATAATAATAATAATAATGTAGCTCCGATATTTTCATTTATTTATTTATTTATTATTTTTCGAGCCTGTTCTGTTCTATTTTTATTGCAAAAGGTATGACACATTAGGGAGAACCGTTCGTTAATCGCTCGCAAATCTTTTTTTATCTTTCCCCCCTTCCCTCCCTTCCCCCCTCGTTTTACGTTCGAAAGAGAAAGTTGTAAAATTTAACGACGACGTTCGATTGTTATAAATAATAATGATGATGATGAAGGAGAATCGATGATGATTAGGATGATAAAAAGTTTTTTTTATTTAAAAAAATCTTTGAATGGTTTAAATAATGATTATTATGAATAAAACACGTGCGAACGTATATCGTGAGTGAGAGAGAGAGTGAGAGAGTGAAAGAATGAGAGAGAGAGAGAGTAAATTTCGAGTGCATTACTCCCGACGTTAAATTTCGAAAACCAGAAAACCTGCAACGAAAGTGAAAAGAAAGTCAAATCACTTTCATTCTTGGCAAATGCGGTTTGCCTACATTCATCGGTCATTATATATAGTAGTAGTTAAAATATTAAACGGATTCACGACGATAATAATGATGGTAATAATGATGATGATGATGGTTAAAACGGATAATAACGCGATGATAATATAATAATAATAATAATAATAACAACAACAACATGTAAATCGTGTTTTGCAATTTGATTTTCTCGTTTAAAAAAAAAAAAAATTTTCACCATACATAATATTTATTTATTTGTTTATTATCATTATTTGAACCGTGAAGATCATGTTAAATAAGTACCAGGTAATCAGGTCGTACCTGTAAAATTTTTTAAGGTGAGGCATTTCGCGTCGAAGGTTTTTGTTTTTTTTTTTTTTCGTTTGGACTTTTTTTGTCTGAGTTTTTTGACGTAGTTGGAATTTTTCGTTATGAAATTACATTTTTTGTTTTGTTTTGTTAATTTTTGACAGTTTTTTTTTTGTAAATATTTAAGGTGTCAGATTTGTGTTGTTTGTCATCTCAAAGTCACCTCCCCTTTCATCCCCCTCCTCCCCCCCGATCACCCGAAAATGGGGGGTTTTTTTTGTCGGTGTTGTGTTGCACTTTTCCGTTTTTAATCGTAAAGAATGCTCATTCATTTACCAAAATGCCCTCGACGACTCAATAATATCGTGGAATTAGAAAAAGGTAAATTGAAAACAAGGACAAAAAATAGTAGTAATAATAATAATGATAATAATAATGATAAAATTTAACCTGAAAAATTTTAATTATAACATATTGAAATAAGAAATCGTGCAAATTGCCTAAACGTATTTTTAAAGGCGCAAAAGCGAAAGGTTTCCTTCATTTTGTTTCACGTATAATGTTTTGCGTTCGAAAAAAAAACTTGTAGAAAATTTTCCCCTTTTCCCTTTTTCCTCTCTTTCCCTTCGTTCACTCTTTTTCTTATTCTGTCTTGCATTTTATTTTATTTTTTCTATTTTTTTTTTTTTGTTGAATGAAACGTAATTACATCGAAAGTCGTAAAAAAAAAATCCTAAAGGCTAACATTAATTGTAAACTAAGAGTGAGATGGAAAATCATAGAAACGAGACGAAAGAATCGCTGAGGGGAGAGGGAAGGGAAGGGAAAAATGAAAATAAACTTTTCAGTCGGGTTCAACGACCTGGAGTTCGAGGTCAAAGTTGATCGGCGGCGGGAAGGTAAAGCAGAAAAAACCTCTTGCAAACGTTACACGCAAAAAAAAAAAAAATTTTTTTCTGAGATTCTGCGCTCTACGAATGAGGGTTAAAATTTTTCTAAAAAAATAGAAAAATTCAACACGCGAGAATATCCACAAAGAGAGAGAGAGAGAGAAAGATAAAGTGAAATGTAAAGAAAAGTGAAGGAAGAATAATTTTTTTTTGAGAGAGAGAAAAAGATGCCATCAGGTGGCAACAGAATAATAATAAAATGTAGGCCACGGTTAAATTATAATAATTTTTTATTATTATTATCATTATCATTATCATCATTATTATCATTAACGATATCGCACTATTTGTATCCCCAATACAGATTCGTTCGATTCGCGTTTGTCTGGATTCTGGATAACTAATAATAACAATTAATTTTTATTTGTTATTTAAATAATTGGTAGAGAGAGAGAGAGAGAGAGAAAGAGAGTAAAGGTGTGTGTAAGAGAGAGAGAGACTTTTATATTTTGGAACGATGGAGAAAAAAAAAAATAAATAAAAACGTATTATTCCTGGAGATAATGGTTTTTTCGTTGGAAATGTGCGGGCAACGACCTGACGACCTTACTATGTCACCATGCGCGTAAGGGTGCAGCGCGTGAACGCCATTTTTTTTTTTGCTACATTCAAATGGGTAAAACTACGTTCGGTGGTCGTCGAACGTCGTTCGTTATTTTCGCGAGTTTTCCCGTTTGTTTTTCAGCGTTTTTTGGGAAAACGACAGTATTTTTTTTACAAATCGAACGGTTTTTTTTTTTTTTAATTGACGAATATACAAAAAATGTCGAACGTTGTTTGTTCGAACTTTAAAATCGTTAAAATCCGCGTGAAAACGTTCGGTTAAATATTTTTTTAAAAAAATCTCACTCGGTGAATAACGTTTTAACAACAAACGTTCGAACTGTTCTTCTCTTAATGTTTTTTTCTTTTTTTCTCTCTTACCCGCATTCGTTTGTTTTTGTTTGTTTTTTAATTTATTATTATTATTATTATTATTAAAACATTTTTCGTTTTGTTTTCGAGACGTTCGGACGAGTGAATATAACACAAAAAAAATATGTGTAATTGTTATAGTAGTATTAGTATTAGTAGTACTAATAATAGTAGAACGAGTGTTTTTTTTTCCGTTGATAACATACGTTGATCCGAACGGTTTTGTTTATCAGTACGTTCATATCAGAACGTTTTGAGTAGGAATCGTGAATTCGTTTTAAAAAACTTATCATCGTCCCGTCAGCCACCATATCAGTGTTTTGATTTTTTTTTTTTTTTTTTGCCAAAACACGCGAGAAAAAATGGAAATGATTTGTCAAGATTTGGAAGAAAACAATAATAAAAGAGGTAAAAATTATTATTATCATTATCATTATTATTATTATTATCATTATGCTGACGTCCTGGAAAAAGATGACACACACAGACACAGACACAAAATCTCTGGATGAATTTTTTTTTTTTTTGTTAATTATTGTTTTTTTCTGTTCTGTCCTGATTTCCTGGGCTTTCGTTTGTTTTTGTAAGATGAAAAGAGAGAGAGAGAGAGAGAGAGAGAGACACAGAGAGAGAGTGAGTGAGAGAGTGAGAGAGTGAGAAAGTTCGACGTCCTCCATTCCGGTCACGGGAAAACAAATTTGGCTGTTTTTTTTTTTTTTTTTTTAATACGAAAATAATTCGACGACTTTCTAACGTAATTCCTCGCGGTTTCGATTTGTTTTTACCTCGACACCACCACCCCCACCCCTCCGAGGAGGGGGAGGTGGTGGTGGTGATGGTGGAAGAAAGGAAATTTCCATAGCGAACGTATTTTTTTCAAACTTGTTTGTTGTTGTTGTTTTTTTTAAAAAGGGATTTATTGCAAATGACTTTTGAGAAGAGAGAGAGAGAAAAAGTTTTGAGTTGTTGTTGTTTTGGTTGTTGTTTTTTTTTTCATCTCTCATATATGATTTGTTCTTTTGTTTGTTTATCAAACAAGGTAGCCATTTTTTTAATGGATGAAAAATAATTATTTTTTTTTGTTTGTTTGTTAACGAGACGAATGGAACGTTCGAATATTCGAAATTTTTTTTTTCACGGGGGTTTTTTTTAAAGGTAATGAGTGTCCCCTATAGGGGGGGCCCAATTTTGAAGGAGGAGTGAGGAGTGGGGAAACAATCACCAAACGAAAATTTAAAAAAAAAAAATTAATAAATAACTTGCATAAACACCTGTTGAATCCTTTTTTTTAAAAATATTATTATTATTATTCGTATTCGATCGTTCAGGTTTCGTTTGATGTAAAATAATAATAATAATGATAATGATAATTTTTTTCACGAGTCGTCCTCCGCATGTGCTTGTGCGTGTGCGTGAGTTCGAATAATAAAAATTTATTTAATCGGTTTTTCTTTTTTTTTTTTTTTTTAAATTTAAATTTTAAAAAAATATTATTATTATTATCATTATTATTATTATTTGTTGCCTTGATGCCCTTGCTCTTTAAGTACAAATATGTTGGTCGGAAGTTGAATAACCGACCTCGACATAGAAAAATAGTTCACGGCAAAAAAGAAAATAAAAATTTAAAAAAAAAAAAAAAAGGTTATTGTTATTATTATTATTATCATCATCATTATTATTACTACTACTATCATTATTATTATTATCGTTTTACCTTCTGAAATGTAATTTATTTCATTACCCGAATATATATTACGAATTTTTTTTTTTTTTTTTATTGCATCGAGTGAATGTTTGTTGCGTTAATGATGTCGAATCGACCATCATTCATCCATCCATCGATTGTTGGGGAGTCATCACAAACACATTCGATCGATTTCAATAGGGAGGGGAGGGGAAGGAAAGGGAAGGGGAGGGAAAAAAATAAATGGGGAGAAACGAATTAATGATTCAAAATTTATTATGGTTTTAATGAACGATGATTTTCATCCATTTTTCTCTCCCCCTCTTTTCCCGTTACCAAATTTTTAATATTATTAAGTTTTCATATTTTTCGAAAAAGGGTAATAATAATAATAATAACGTTATCAATGATAATAATAATTATTTTGTGTTATCAGTCATATTTTTGTAGTTTGTTATTGTTTATACATGAGCGCTCCATCTATCGGAAATTTTTACGTTAGTTTCCAAGAGTGATTAGTGGCGCTCCAAGCGAAGTTTATAATAACTAAATGAAATGTTTACTTTTGATTCATTCCATTGTTTTGTTTTGTTTTTTAAATTTTGTAACGAATTCGTTTTACTCATTTCCGTTTCGTCTTATTTCCTGTCATCGTACCTTTTTTTTTTTTTGGGTCTTTCACCTAAAGTAACTGACATTCTTTGCATCTCTTACTCGTTTCCCGCGAATTTTTAAAAAAGAATAAATTTAAAAAAAAAAAAAAAAATTGTCTTCTGCTCGAGTTTCTCTTACGTTTGATAAACAAAAAATAAATAAATAAAACGAAGAAGAAAACGATAAAAGCGAATGAACCTTCGTGTGTATTTTTTTTTCACGTGTCATCTCGCGTAATTATCATCTCTCAAAAAAAAAACTTGAAAGAAAAAAAACGTTAAATTATTATTTTAAACGGCCATTTTAAAAATTCGTGTGTGACAAGCAAAAAAATAAAAAAAAATGTTGGCGAAAGTAAATGAAAAAATAATTGCGAAATCATTTGCCCTTGGACGATTTCAAGTTGTGATGCCTACCATTTAATTAATTAATTAATTAATAATAAATATTGGGGAGGGGGGTTGGGAAAAAAATGGAGGGTTTCATCGTGCGAGAAGAGAAAATCGCAAAAATAGGCTCCCCTGTCTTCCTCCCTCCCTCTTTCTTCCTTTGCCTGACCGTGCTTCGACCCCCCCCTCCACCCCTTTCACCGGTTCCCTAAGGGGCCCCATTTATCGAGAGAAAAAAAATTTTTTTTCTTTTTATTTCGGTTTCGTCAAAAATTCTCGTTTTTTTTTTTTATTTACCACATTTTTATTATTTGCAATAATTATTATCCATCTCTCTCTCTCTCTCGCTCGCACTCACGCAAGCACGCATTTTTAATATTAATTTACTCTCTCTCTCTCTCTCTCTCTTTCTCTCTTTTTTTTTCGTATTTCTTCGAAGGCACAAACACACACACAAACACACGCGAGTTGAACAACCTAGATTAAGGTCGGCGTACTCACTCTCAGGTCTTATGGCGTATATTATTTCATACTTATGTAACTGTCTTGCATTGATGTCATAGCCGTGTGCGCGATCGAATCAATTGTATTTGCTTTCTAATGAAAAATGCGGGAAAAATAATGATAATTTGCTATTGACACGAACTATTTGTACGAACGAAATCATCCCCCAACAAAAAAAAATTTTCCCCTAATTTTTCCCGACGCAAGTCGCACGTCAATTGCCACGTTTTCTAATTTTTTCTAACTGTTTTAATAACCGTCCTGTTTATTTTTTATGACCGCTCCTCCATCTCTCTATCTTTCTGCTTCCACGTTTTTTTTTTTTTTTTGTTTATCGCAGAATTAAATCGGTTGTTGGGATTCGGGATCTCATGTGTAAAACCGTTACAAAAACTTTTACTTTGAACGATTTAATAAAAATTTTGTAGTGGTAGTAGAGGTAGTAGTAGTAGTAGTGGGGGGTTATATAATGATAGAAATTAAAAAATTGTAGCGCTAGTGACACGGTAGAAGGTAATAAAAACTCGATCGGTATGAAATAAAAAAAAATTTTTTTTATCCAATTTTCCTCTTTTCTGCCCCCGCAAATCTCTCTCTCTCTTTCTCTCTCTCAATCGCGTGTCTGATGATTACGAAAGAGAGAGAAAGAGAATTTACGTTAAAAATATTTAATTGCTCCAGCAATGAGAAGAAGAAGAAGGAGGAGGAGTAGGAGAAGGAGAAGAATAAGAAGAAGAAGAAGGTTTATTGTTCTTAGAAAAGTTTGTTCACCGGAGTTTCAGGTTCAACGGTCCCGTTGCATTTAATTTGCGCTTCATTTCAATCATTTTTCTCGCGTTTGCTTGTTGATTTTTTTGATCGTGTCAGCAGAATTCATTCGAAATAAGATTATTAATCTTATTATTACAGTTTTTTTTTTCTTAGTTTTAGTTTTAGTTTTCTCGAATTATTTGTTTGTTTATTGTTATTATGGCGGCGGCGCGTGTAAAGAAAAAAAAACGCGAAATGAGAGAAAGATGGAGAGAAAGAGAGAGAGAGAAAAGACATTTTTTTAAAGTTGTTATTCGTTTGAATTTCTCTCTCTCTCTCTCTCTCTCTCTCGCTTCATACTACTACTACTTCATTTCCTTTCCTCTTTACTTTTTCTGGAATTTTTTTTTTTTTTAAATTCTCGAATTTTCGCATCGTTTCTTTTCTTAGAAGTCAAGGTTTTTTAAATGGGTTCGTTTTATTTTTTTTATTCGTTACATTTATTATTATTATTATTTCTTCGTCGTCGTCGTTTGTCGTCGTTTGTCGTCGTCGTCGTCGTTTTTGAATGATTTTTCAAAAAAAAAAAATTCAAGTCGTGGAATTTTTTTTTTTTTTTTTTTGCCTTATGGTCAATGACTTCGACATTTATAACTAAATCACACAAACACACACAAGCACACGCACACGCACACGCAATCTTTTCTGCTATTTATAAATAAGTTTTATTGAGGAAGAAAGGGTATTTTTTTTAAGTTTTCTATATTTGGACACACTGTAAAATTATTTTTTTTAAAATTGTGAAAAAAAAAACAGTTTTTTTTTGTGCTCCAGAGTTTTGATTCATTTTTTTTTTTTTTTGCGGCTTGTACGACTTGTACGATTGTGAATGTGTAAATTTTAAATTACAAGCGTGCCTAAAATGTTTTTCGAAAAGAGAGAGATAGAGGGGCGGGGAAATCATAAGAAAATGTGCATCCTCATGGTGTGTATACGTGTGTGGGTGCACGACCCGATACCGATAAGGTTTAGGGGGGCCGTCCTCCGGTACAAATTTTTAAAAAAAATTTTTGTCGCCACAACAGCTTTTATTCTATTTTCGAAAAAAAAATTTTCGATAATGATAATGATGATGATGATAATGATAATGATGATGATTACGTTCTCTTATTCTTTTTTTTCGTGAAATTTTTTTTCTAAACCGGAAATGGTAAGAAAAATTTTTAATATCAATGAGATTCTTGTTATGAATATTCGTGATTTATTAACGACCCGGCAACGAAGTTCGAAAGATTCATATTTTCTATTATTATTATTATTATTATTATTATTATTATTATTAGCATTATTTTTCATTTATCCCATTGCCAACAGGAAGTGATTCGATGTCTTTATTTTGTTGCTAAACGACACAAAAAAAAAAATCGACTCGGGTTGATAAGAATTAAAGGCCGAGAGATAGCGGCGGCCCTGAAAAAAAATACTAAAATACTAAATCTGGGAAAATTGAAAATCTTTCAAACAAACAAACAAACAAAGAGAGAGAAAGAGAGAGGGGGAAAGGTTATTGTAGCAAAAAAAAAATTCAAATTTTAACAGTTAGAAGTTAGGAACAGGAGCAGGAGAAAAAAAGTTCATTATTGTCAATTTTTCTAAGAAGGAAATAATTCACCTTTATCATCATTATTATTATTATTATTATTATTATTATCATTATTATCATGACCGTGTTGAATAGGGAGTCTTTTAAAAAGGTTGTTAACTTATAATTAGACACATAATTCCGTATTTGACCACACAAGAGTGAAAGAGAAAGAGGGAGAAAGAATCGGTAGTTTTTTTTTTGGTTTTTTTAAAAGAAAAACTTGACAGAAAAAGGAAACAAAAGGAAAGAAAAGGAAAGAAAAGGTTGAATAAATCACCGTGATTGTTTCCTTTGTTTAATCCTTTTCCGGTTCATTTATTTTAAAATGATTTCGTTGAATAGTTTTTTTTTTTTTATGATTTACAACTTGTACACTCGTCGAGAAAGAAAAAAAAATTTTTTATGAAAAAAAAAGAAAGAAAAAGACTTTCCATGTCCGTAACGGTTTCTATGTTATGTTATGAAAAGTATAATATAAGTGTCAGTCAGTTGTTATTATTATTATTATTATTATTTAGCCATGCATTTCCGTCATTGTTTCTTCTTACTATTATTATTATTATCATCATCGAAAAGTCGTTTTGGCCATCATTATTATTATCGTCATCGTCCTCTTTTTTTTTCGACGAACGGAAAACTCCAAATTCGTTTTATTTTTTAAACGAAATGAAAAACTTTAATGAACGTTCGTTTGGTTGTTTGTCGATCGATTGTTTGTTTGTTTTGGACAAAAAAAAAAATTTTAATCGATAATCGTATCGATAATAAATCGAAATGATTCGAGATAAAAATTTTTGTCTCTCGTCGCGAATGATTTTCTCGCGCGTACGCAAAACTAAAAAAAAATTATTCGCGCGTTTTTTTCGTTCGTTTGTTTGTTTGTTTGTTCGTTTGTCGATGCGAACGGTCGATATCATGAACTTATAAATAATCGGTCCTTGCGGTCGTTCGTACGTTTGTTTGTTCCAAACTCGATTGTTTTCTTTTGCGTGTGTGAGTGTGTAAGTGACAAAAGACATGAAAAATTCCAGAATGTTCCTTTCACGTTTCGTTTTGTTTTCGTTTTATTATTATTATTATTATTATCATTATTATTTTTCATTTAGTCGCGCCCAATAAAAAGTTCAACAAACCTTTTTTTTTTCTCTTTTCTTTTTTCTATTCCTGAATGACAAACAAACAAACAAAAGCGTTTAAAAAAAAAAGAAAACTATTTGCTTTTAAAGATCATATCGAAAAATAATAAAAGGCAATTTTTCTATCTCTCTCTCTCTCTCTCTCTCTCTTTTGTATTTTAAAAGAAAAACGACGGAATATAAGTTCGACTAATAATAATAATAATAATGATAATGATAATAATAAAACGAAAACGAATTTAATTTCACGTCGTTCGTTTTGCAACTTTTTATTATTTTTTTCGGGATGGTATTAGTTTCATTAGGTGAAAGTGATTATTTAACAAGTCGATCGTTGATAATTCAGTATCATCCAACGCGTGAACAACAACAACAACAACAACCAATTATTATTATTATTATTAATGTACGAAGAACGAATGGAAGGGAGGAGAACTTGAGGGAAACGGGAGGGGAACAGGGGAATTTTTTAATTGGCAGGTGGTAGGAAGTAATGCAAGTTTGTTACTGTTGTCAAAAGATTAGCGGAGTGTTGAAAAGGTAATAATAATAATAATAATAATAAAAAGGCGGAAAAAGGTTCTTGTGGCAGAAGATTAAATTCGATGGGGCCCACAAATCGAAAAAAAATATATAAAAAAATTTTTTTTTTTTTTTTTTATTTGATCAACACATCGCAGATGGTATTTTATATCATCATCATCATCATTATTATCATTATCATTATTATTATTATGTAATTTTTATGTTAAGTAAAAAAAAAGTTTTTATCCTGTAATAGAATCCTCGACACACGTCTGCCACGCATCCTTACGGTTTTTTTTGTTTTTTGGGAGGGGGGATTCTTTTATTATTTATTAAAAATTATCATCATCATCATCATCATCATCGTGTTGTTGTTCGTTAATAGGTATATTTTTTTTATTAAATAATAATAATAATAATAATAAAATCAGGGTTTGTAATGATTACTCGAAAGTTTTTATTTTTTTAAATTCGGCGCGTTATAATAATAGAAGGTTCTGGAAAATGAAAGGGAAATAAGTAGAAGACTTTCTGGAAAATTCTATAAAATTAATAGCGAAACAAACAAAGAAAAGACATTCTGGAAAATTCCAGAAAATTTTTAATGCGATTTCTATTAACTTAAAAAAAAAGGTTTTGGTCGTTGTTGTTGTTGTTGTTGTTGTTTGATTTTTGAGTTAAATTTTTATTAACGGCCGAGAAAAGTAGAAATAATAATAATAATAATTGCTGGAGTCTCTTAATTATACTGAGTGATAGTTTAATATGAATTTTGCTGCTGGAGAAAAAAATAAAAATTTTGCAAAAAGATTCGGATAATTATGCAAAATAACTCGATGTAATTATTAATAATGGCGGAAATCAAAACTTTCGTTTTTTTTTTTTCATAAATTTTTATTACTCACCCTTGGTGGTATTGGTAAAATATCATCACACGCCACCCTCGATAGATCGATAGATCGATCGATCGATCGATCGACTTGCGGTAATTTTTTTTTTTTTTTAGAAAAGTAATTCGATAACGTTTTTTCATAACGGATAAGGAAGGTGGTGCCTGTTTGCCTTTTTTTTTTTTTTAATTTCGTTACATTCGAGGGGATCGTCTGTCTGTTCTTCCGGATGCCACCCGGAAATAAAAAAACTACAATTCCGTTATGTTTGTTTTTCAATGCCAGGTTTTTTGGGGGGAGGGGGAGGGAGGAGAATGAAAAGAATAAAAAAAACGAAAGGAAAAGTCTCTGCCAGGTGTTTGGACTATTCGGGATCCTCCAAAGTTTTTTTTTTTTTTTTTTTATTCCCGGCGTTTATTCGATAACTTTTATATTATTATTTTACCTGTCATAAATAATAATAATAATAATCTCGGAGCCCCACGCACACGCGGACGCACGCACGCACACCTTTATTCGCAAAAGCGAGTTGTTTCGAGTATTATTATATGTCACGGCTGGAATTCTAATTGCACGATAAATTAACCAATTTTAAACGTTCGGCTCTATAAATTTTTGGCGAAACAGGCGAAAATAAAAAAGAGAGAGAGAGGAGATGGGAAAAGAAGAGGTGGGAAAGAGTGAGAGATATGAAAAAAAAAAAAAAAACAGGTTAGGAATGAAACAACACAGGAAAGGCTTAAAATTATGGAAGATGGTTGTTGTTTGTTTGTTGGGTCGGTGACCCGATATGAAATCATGACACGGTCATTTACCTACCTGGATTTGGTTCCCCGCTAAAATAAAAAAAAAAACCACAAGATTTAAATAGGTTACTGATACGGATTGATTCTCATTTATTATTATTATTATTATTACTATTATTATTATTATTAATCACCGTCGTCGTTTGTTAATGTTTTTATATAAATAATTAAACAAATTATGTTTTGATCGTAAAACAAAATAACAAAATGTGTGCAAATGTGACTTTTGTGCGAATCTGAAGGTTTTTGAATTCTGGTCGTGGCATTAGAAAAATGAAACGAAATTTTGTTTTTTTTACCTTCCCTTCCTTTCCCTTCCCCTTGTTGAAATGATGATGATGATGATGATGATGATAATAGTTAACGCAAGAATCGAAATTTATGTTGCGAAAAAATTAAAAAATTTTGTTTTTTATTAAATAATTTTTTCAAACATTGTTTTTTTATGTTTTCCATGTGGTTAAATCGCGGAACTTGATTTTGTTTTTGTTTTTATTCCTTCCGGAAAGAAAGAAAAAAACATAATGTGTTCCGATGTAAAAAAACAAGATTCTTGGAATTCATTTGACCGAAGGAATTATAAAGAAAGTGATTCAACACTATGGATTAGGGCACACGATGATGAAAGTCTCGACCGTGTAAAAAGAAAAGAAATGAAAAGAAAAAAAATTTCCATAAATCGTTTACGAGTAGTTTTTTTTTTAAATAATTAAGAAATAATAATAATAATGATAATGATGATGATGATGATAAAATTCAAATGAATTTCGTACGAAAAAAAAAAACTGAAATTGACGTAAGAGAAAACACACGCGACCGCGCGCAAAAAAAATATTCGCGATGAATTTATCTCGAAAAGTAAACATAAGGGATGATTTTGAGCGGGGAAAAAAATGTTAAAACGTGTCATAAGTACGTCGTGGTAGGAACGAAAGAAAGAAAAAAAAGGATAAAGTGGTTGGAAAAAATTTTTGCGACTACTTTGCGTAATGGATCACATGGTATTATATTATGAATATCGTGTGGTTCATTGCTCTTCTTCGACCTCGATTTGAATGCACGTTGACCTTTATAAAAATTTATCTTTCGTGGCACTTATTATTATTATTATCATCACCATCATCATCATTATTATTATTTATAAATAAATTCATAATATGTTGTTTCTCTTTTTGATTATCGATATTATTATAGATCCATGTATATATATATATATATATTTCTACACATGCACAAAATTATTATTATCATTGTTCTCGCGAAAAAAAGAATTTTTTATTAATAATAATAATAATAATATTTTTTTTGTTATTGAATGATTGTTGTGTGTGTGTGTCGCCTTCCGGATAAAAGGCGTGTCAGAAGAAAATATTGAAAAATAAGAGAAAAATAAGATGAAGAAGAGAGTGTGGGGCGAATTTTAACCTTGACCAAATTTTTTTTCTATTTCGAAATCATGAAAATCGAAAAAAAAAAACGAAAATAATAATAATAATAATAATAATGCGTACGCACACGCGTAAGATTCACGCGTTTAAATCGAGGGATACCGCAAATTAAACGAATGAGGAAGAGAAAGAGAGAGAGAAAGGGGGGGAAGTTGACTCGTCGATTCGATTAATCTGATAAATTCCGAGAAAATCGTTCGTAAAGTTCGTAGGATTATTTGAAACGTGGAATTAATTGACGGGGAATTAGAAGAGAGAGAGAGAGAGAGAGAGGTAAAGATAGAACGGAATAATGTTAATAAGGAAAGAAAAGAAGGTATGGAAAAGGGAAAGGTAAAACATCAAAAAAAAAGATGGCAATACAAACGATGGACGGGAAAACGCAGGTTGGTGCGCGAGCACGAAGGGTAGGCAGTAGGGGGAGGAGGAGAAGGAGCAAAAAGCAAGGAGGTTTAAACTTAGCACTCTATTACACGAAACCTGTACATCGTGTATTGTTGTGTGTATATATCCTAGGTTGAATAGGGACAGTGACCTATCATTTTCGTTTCTCGTCGTACCACCTCGTAAAAAGTCGTGTAATTCGAGGTCATCCAGTGTCACTTACCCCATTCTTCGTCGGTTGACCGGGAATGTTGTGTGTGTATGTATATATTTCTTCTATTATTGGATCTCTCTCTCTCTCTTCCTCTCTCTCTCTCTCTTGGCACATAATGAAAACTTAATATTATTATTATCAAAAAGTTTTTCGTTCCGCAAAAAAATAAATTTTTTTTTTCTTACACGTATGCGTAATGTGCGTGTAATGCGTTGTTCCCTCTTAAAGTAAATTTGTAGCAGGTAATTTTTGATTTCATTAGCATCCTGTAAGAATTTCCACGTTGTTGTTGTTGTTACTAAAAACAAAATGGATGCCTACTCGTAAGCTTTTTGACATTGAACTTTCAGTTAACGACCTCCAAATTGTTGCAATTTTGAGAATTTAAATTTTTTTTCGTCCGCCATTTTTTTATTTAAAAAAAATTTTTCGATATTTAAATACGCATTAAAGGTTTTTTTTTCTTCTCTTTTTCTATTTTCTATTTTAATAATGATTTCTCTCTCTCTCTCTCTCTCTCTCTCTCTCTCTCTCTCTCTCTCTCTCTTTTTTTCTCTCTCTTTCTCTTTGATTGCTAACAAAAGGCAGTGAACTCACATGTATGAAGTGTGAGTGAGAATGATGGTAATTATTTTAAAACTTTTAAAACGTCCATTTTGTTTTTCTGCAGTTTTATAGAATCGTCGCGCACATTAATACGTCATCTCGTGACGGCATCAACCCGCGCGACACACTCACGATTAAATTTCATTTTTTTTTTATACAATACGAGATCTTTTTATTGTCGCGCATAATAATTTTTTTTTTCTCTCTCCAATCAAGAACCGACATTTTTTTTTTTTACAAGATGAAGATGAATCGCCATCTTTTTAAAATTTACTCATTGGGAACTTGTTAGATAAATATCAACAAACAACAACAACAACAACAACAGGTCGTTGAGCTATCGTCGAGCGCCAATGGGAAATTAACTTTTCTTAAATATATATATCAGGCACGACATTAATCCATTTATAGATATCCGCCATTTTGTTTTGCGCAATTACCTTCTGAACTCGATAATAATAATTTTTTTTTTCACCGCCGCGTATATCTATTAATCCTTTTACTTACCTTGAAATAATTGATTCCACGATTATTTAACTCGTTCGACAAAAAAAAAAAAACAAAAATGGCGACTCGCATGTTGTACCACAAAATAATTTTTTTTTATTACCTGAAAATTACCTGGATTTAATTTTTTTTTTTTTTTTACTTCCACGTTTTTTTTTTGGGTTGTTGTTGTTGTTAACCCTACGTTTCCTTATTCTGACGTGTGTTTGTGTTCTCTCTCTCTCTCTCTCTGCCTCTCTTTATCTACCTTTGCGTACCCTCTTATTTATATTTAAAAAGTAAAAATAAGAAGAAAACGAGTCTCGATTTATATCTTTTAATCTAAAAATTAAATATGTTTGTGAGTAGTATGGGGGAAGGAGAGGGGAGGGAAGGTCGACGACATTAGAAAGGGTTGAATGAAAATTTCAGGGTCAAAAAATATTATTATATACCTGATTGAAAAAAAAAAAAAAAAACCTACCCGAGGGTAACAAAAAAAAATTGTTTGATATGATGAAATTATATTTAACATAGGAGAAAATACATTCGTGTTATGGAAAAATTGTTGCCAAAGAGTTAAGAGAGAGAGAGAGAGAGACTTCAGAACGAGGGAAACCTTGAAAAAGAGGTTGACTTTAAGGCATTAGAAAAAAAAAGAAACCTTTAAAGAGGTCATTTACCCAACGAAAAGTAAATTTACATTTGAACACGTTTTGTTGTTTTTCTTCTTTTTTCTTTTTCTTATTCTTTTTGTTGTTGTTGTCGTTGTCGTTGTCCTTTTCATCCCTCTTCTCTACCTTTTACGTTTCGCGAAGAGGGTGAACCTTTTTTTTTAAAATTCTTTCAATGAAAGGCTCGTCATTATTTTTTTATTTTGTAAATTTTTGCACATGGAAAATGAAATCTTTTGATGAATCTCGATCGGTAATTAACTACCAGAATGATGATGATGACGATGATGATGATGACGATGATGACGATGACGTAACATTAAAAAACGCGGCGTTTTTGTCGGGTATGTAAACATGCACGAAACATTAACGACAACAGAATTGATGTTTGCTGTTGTAATAAAAACGTTTAAAAATTTTTATTTTTCGGACTCGTTTCCAAAAAAAAACAAAATGGCCGCGATTGACGTAATAATTATATACGTCACAGACCTAAAAATTATTTAATTTTCACCTTCGGTTGCGAAAGAATTAATAATTACATTCAGGTTTGAAAAGAGAAAAAAAATTCAAACGAAAATTCCAGTTTTGTCTAATACTTTTCCTTTCCTCTCCTCCCCCCGCCCGCAAGAACATAGAAAACGAAGAGGGGGAGGAGTAGTAGTCGGAGGAGGAAGGGAGGAAAAAAAAGAAAAACAAAAAAACAAAATGTATGAGATTTTTTTTTTCTTATTTGTTTTACAAGTCGAGTCGTGATGGAATCCGTGAACTTTTAAACTCCTGACCGCCAATGCCGTCATTTCTTTCTTTCCGCCATGAAAGCACAAAAAATAAAAAGAACAAAACCATCGAAATCGAAATTTTCACTTAACGCAAACGCAAGTGAAATTATTATCATTATTATACGATACGAAGTTTTTCTCGAATAATCTAGCGAGAGAGAGAGAGAGAGAAAATAGATGTTAAAACTTGCTTGTTTTTTTTTTTTTTAAACGATCGGAATTTCGCGTCGTGTTCAACCTTTAGGCGGTTAAACACCTTTTCGAATTCTTTAACTACGTTATTATTATCATTATTATTATCATATTTACGCTCGTTTTTCACGGAACGAAATTCTTATGAAAAAAAAAAAAAAAATACGACGCGAATGCGACGAGTACGAGAAAAAAAAAGATAATAATTTTCCGAGGAAATAACGGATCCTTTTTTTGACCCTTCCGAGAAAGTAAAAAAAAATTTTGGGAAAAACCGCACGCGTAGCCCTCCCCTCTCCCCCAAGCACGCGCACACGCCCCCCACACACAATCAATCCATGCCAAAAAAAACATAATAATAAATTTTCCCGATTCGGAGGGAAATTGGGGAAAAAAATGTTTTTCTCGTTTTGGATCGGTACGTTTTCCGACTCGTTTTCTACCAGAATTTTCTTTAAAAATGGAAATTCGAGTATTACGTCATCATCATCATCATTATCGTGTCGACGAAAAGAAAAATGTGAAAAGTTGAAAAATCGAAAATTTTCCGAAAATTACGATAATAAATTAACGACGACGACGACGTCGACGTCGACGTCAACGATGATGACCATGATTTTTTTCGATTAGGTATTAATCCTATTATTATTATTATTATTATTATTATTATTATTATTATTATTATTATTATTATTATTGTCTCATTGTTAAATATTGTAAAATGGCGTGTGATAACAAAACTAAAAAAAAATAAAAAAATTATCGTTTTAAAACGAAATTGTTTAACGAGGGTCCGATACGCGGTATCGCATAATATATACCATTACTTATCAATTTTTTAGTTTTTTTAATTTTTTAACTATTGTGTAATCGCAAGGAGATCGATCTATCGAACTATCGATCTATCTCGAAGAATTGTTAAATATTATTATTATTATAATTGAATTTTTTTGTGTAAAATCAACCATGTTCATCTCGTTCGACCGTGAAAACTATAAAAAAAAAAAAAAAATTATTTGATAGTAATTAATTCTAATGATAATAAGGAAAAAAAAAAATCGCGAGTGAACGCGGACGAACGCGCGTTTTCCGTCGCAAAAAAAAAAAAATTTTCCCATTTCCTTAAAACCGGATTCGATTCGATCATTTTACGCACGCGTAATTTCATTTGTAAAAAAAAAAAAAAACAAATTTTTTTTTGTTTTTTTGTGCGACTTGGTCAGTGAGTCAATCGATCAATGGATCAATAATAATAATAATAATAATAATGATAATCGATCGAATTGATGTGATTTGTCAAATTAGGCTGGTTCACTCGTACAACAAAAAAAAAAAAAAACGCCGGCAACAAAAATTACGCGCGCGTGCAGGTTTTTTTATTATTATCGTAATTGACGACAACACAATGGGGGTTTGACCTTTGATGCAGTGATTTCCAAGGTTGATCCTCATAAGGACTTTTTTATTGTTTGTCATTTTAAAAAAAATTTTTTTGGGCCCCCCTTTTTTTTATACTTTCAAAATATAATATCTAAGTTAAAATAAATAAACGTCCGTGAAAATGGGAAAAGGTTTTTTTTTTTAAACAATTGTTACGAAAAGGATCGATTTGTTATTTTTTTCTAAAAAAAAAATTTATTAAGGGTTGTTATTATTTAACATTTTTTTATCAATCAATATTGTTATTGTTTGTTTGTTTGTTCGTTTGTTGTTGTTGAAATTTAAGGAGTCCGAAATAATTTCGTCGTTAAATTTTCAATGGTTAAACTTTTGTTTTGAAAATTGCGAAGGTCGTTTTTTTTTTGTCGCCATTTTAAATTTATGATTGAAAATTTCCTGCCACTGGAATTTCTTTTTAATTTATTGTTTAATGTGGGGGGTAAGAGGGGGTAGGGATAGGGGTAGGTGCTAAGATTTTCGAAAAATTATGTAATAATCGTGTAGAGTCAGTAGTTTAACAAAAAAATAAAATTTTTGAATCACTATGTCATTTTTTTTTTGGGTGGGGGAAAATTGTTTCATTGTTTCACAATGTCAAACGGTTATTGTCAGGTACGAATCGAGGAAACGTACCATCATCATCATCATCATCCCGATTTCTCAGTAGTAGTATTGTTACAGGTGTTTAAGAAGGTATATTATTTCCAAGAATGTGTTTAGCATTTCGTAATGCGATCACGTTTTTTTTTTTAAAGCAAACTCGGTCGATTTTAATACTTCGTCTGCTTTTATTTCCTTCATTCGAAACGATTGACCATTAGCAATAATAATAATAATAATAATAATAGTTGAACGAATAAACTCGAAAAAAAAAATTATGGTAATTCCTCTCTGTTTTCCATAAGTTTTGCACTCGATCTATCGATCGATCTAAGGATTTTTCTATTTTCGAATCAACTATTGATCGATATCTCTAATTTTTTATTTTCCTCGATATATCGATTTCATCAGATATTTATTTGCTTGTTTTTTCTTGGTTTAAAAAGTTAACATGTACGAATGTGTAATTGTACGAATGTCGCTTTTTTTTTTTAACAATTTAATTTGATCATGCAATCCCATCGTAATATAAAAAAAAAATATTTATTTTTATCGCTTCGAGGATAAAAGTTTAAAAAAAAAAAAAAAGAAATGTCGTTATTAAGGTTCATAAAATAAAATAAAAAAAAAAAAAATTTTATTTGTGGAAAAAAAAAAAATCTGCATGTTATTCTTTCTCATCGTAAGGAAAACGTAGAATGATCAATTTAATTTAATAAAACATTAGCCAAGTGACTGTCCTTGGCCGCAACAGTCTAGGTAATTCAGTCAAGGTTTGAAGGCAATGAACTTGCCGTAAAAAAAAATTAAAAAAATAAAATTTTAAGAAAAATCTAATTCGCATTTGTAAAGCGTTGTCACAATCGTTCAACTAACGTTTCCCCTTCTTCGTTTGACATTCAGTTTCTAGCATTATCGGAAAAGCACACGACGGGTGGGGGAAAAATTTCCTGTTTGAAAGAAAAAAAAACCACTAAAATCCGACCAATCGGAATCGTCGAGCGAGTACGAAATCGTAAAAGGCATTCGTACTACGTCGCACCCGTATCAAATCGTTCCCTTATTGCACGCGCCTAAAATCACGTGACGCGCCCGCGATTGGTCGTTTTTTGCGGGAAATTTAAAATCGAGAGAGAAAAAAAAATTGTCAATGACCTTTACGTATTTAACTATTTCGATATTGTTTTATTTTAAAGTGAGCGAGCGAGCGCGAGAGAGAGAAATAGTAAGCGAAAAAAGAATATACTCGTAAACGTTTAACTTATGTAAAAGTGAATTTTTTGTAGAGTGCGAAAAAAAGTTTTAAAAAAATTGTTGCTATGGAATTATAATCCTTGATACGATTTCGTTTACCTTATATCTCGTTAAACGAAGAGAGGAAAATGGTTTAGTCGGTGTTTCGCAGAAAAGAATCGCACGATTTTTTTTTTTTTTAAATAATTGTGTCTCTCACGTTTAACTTATGAATAAGTATGGGCATTTAAACGCGATCACGTCTTACCGTTATTTTTTCGTATAACAATAATCATCATTATTATTATTATTATTATTTGTTGTAATACCAACAACGAGCGCGCGAGGGCAAGCAACAACGTAGAGTGTTTAACATTAGCGAAGGAAAACATAGGAAAAAATATTCGGTCGAAATAATTATTATTGACATTCGGTAAAAATTAAAGGAGAAAAAAAAAAAAAAAAAAACAGCATGGCAGGCAGTCTGTGGACTTTCAGTTTCATCCCGTCTTTGTGTAGTGGTTGATCTAAAACACGTAATTTTTTTTTTCTTTTTTAATATTTATTATAAATAAATTAAATAAATTTTTAAATTGTGATTCGGTTTTTCTCGAATGAAAATATATCCGGGGAAAATTTTTTTTGTTTTTTTTTCGGTCGGGATTTTTCCGGAAAATTTTTTTTTTTAATTTTTTTTTTTTTTCGGTGAAAAAACTCACGCGGATGCTGTTATTATTATTATTATTGGGTTGTTTTTTCGGTTGTTTTTTGTTTGTTTAATAAATGGTGTTGTTTTTGGAAAAGTGTGTATCGACGTTATAATAATAATAATAATAATTAGGATCATGAAATTGATTTTTGTGTTTTGATTTAAAAAAAAAAAAAAAATTTTTTTTTTGGTGGTGGATGTTTTTTTTTCTTTTTTTTTTTTTTTTTGTTTTTAATATAAAATAAAATGGTTTTGTTAAACGGGTATCACAGGCACATTAATGATAACGTATCGGAACGTGGTGGGTTAATGACACAACAACAACAACAGCACCACCAACAGCAATTTAGAAAAGAACCGGAATTGAATATAGGTATTGAACAATTTTTTTTTTCTTTTTGAATTTTCGTTTTGGGCGGAGGGGGTAGTTATTGATAACCGTTCGATATCTATTCGATTGATAAACACGCGTACCCCCTCACCCCCATTTGTAATTATAACCTCACGTTTTTTTGGATAAGGGTTGTTGTGATAAATTGAAAACGCGTGTTTTTTCTTTCTCTGTCGTATAAAAAAAAAAAAAATGGCGGTGATTATCGATAAAAACAACACTTTCGAATGTGTAAAAATATTATTCCCCCCAAACCATTTATCATGCCCCCTCGTAAAAGTGTTCTCTTACCCTACCCCTCCCCCATTTTAATTCCACGACAAAACTTTCGCGTTTTTTTTTTTTAACGCACCCGGTTTGCTTTCATGTATGACTCCCTGTTTATCTCTTTCTCTTTCTCTCTCCGTAATTTGTATTTTCACTCTCTAAATTTATTGGCACGTTATAAAATTATTTATTTATTTATATAAATATATAAATAAACATAAAAGAAAGTGATATTTTTTTTTTTTACCAACCTTGAATTTAGTTTTTTTTGGGTATGCCAAGTTCAAAGAGGGACCCTCACTTAACAACAACAACCCTCGCGTGAAAACAAATACAAAAAAAAGTGCCGAATACATTTCGGAAGGAAGGATGTGATGATACATCAAAAAAAACGAATAATAATAATAGTAATAAAAGAAAGAGAGAGTGAAATTTTTTTTTCTTTCTTTTTAGAACCTTTTTTTTAATGTAATAAAATAAAATAACCTTGAACGGGAAAACGAAAATCGTATCCAAAAATAACCAACCCTCCTTCTTCCCCCCCATTGAAACAACAATAATAAAAATTATATAGAAAGTGAATTTTTTTATTTATTATCATTATTATCATCACTTACATTTAGGTTCTCTTTTTTTTATGGCAGGTTTCATTCAAAATGTCATTTATTATTATTATCATTATTATTATTTTTTTTTCGTCTGTCGGTACGTTCGTATTTGCATTTTTTTTCTTTTTTACGACACTTTTTTTAAACGAACGTCGTAAGATTTTTCAGGTACGATGATAAATCTTTTTTTTTTTATTGGTTAATGTAAAACGTCGTTCGTTTTATTATTATTATCATTATTATTATTTAGGTTACGGGGTGAGTAAGGGAGGGAAGTGGGGGGGAAATTAAGAGAATTTTTTATTACTCGTTTGTCCTTAATATTGAATAAAAAAAGGGTGTTGAAAATGAAAAATTTTTTCAGGGTTTTTTTTTTTCTCTTTTTTTATTGTCCTTTCCATCATTTGAGCTTTCACTTTCTATTTAAAATAAAAAAACGCCGCGAAAAAGTTTTTTTTCGAATTTTTTATCATTATGAGTATTATCATCATCATTACGATCGCCGAAAAACGATTTTCTATTGGACGAATGATTACGTAAATTTTTTTTTTAAACGCATTCGTTTAAACGCGCGTTTTTAAGTCGAAACATTGCCTTGGACAGGATCGTTTTTACTTGCAGAAACAACATTTCGGTGTTTGTTTGTTCGCGAGAAAATTTTCCACGCGGGAAATAAATAAGCTTCGAAAAAACAAAAAAAAAGAAAAAAAAACGCGGCGTACGCGTATTCGCCGGGAAAAAAAACGCTGTTAAATAATACTTTATTAAATAAGTAGTTGTTGTAATAATAATAATAACAAGATGGTTGTTACGCATGAGAAATTCGATATTAATGTTACGTTTTAATGACGTCATTTTCATTTTTCCCGATGAGTTTATTTTGATGACGCGACATAACCGCCACCCCCAGCTCTCGGCGATTATTTTTTCATCGCTCATTTTTTCGGGAGGGGTCCGGCGAATTTCCCGGGAAAGTCACGATGACGCTCATCATCACGATGATTAAATTAACTTTTTTTTTTTTTTTTGTTTTTCAGAATTCGACGGAACGACCGTCCTCTGTCGCGTTTGCGGTGACAAAGCGTCAGGTTTTCATTATGGCGTTCATTCCTGCGAAGGTTGCAAGGTAAGATTTCAATAAAAAAAATTTATTTATTAACCAAACTACGATATCATCATCATCATCATTATTATTTATACTCCTGGAATGGAAAAATAAAAATTTTTCCCTCTTGTTTGTCGTACCAAAAAAACAACCCTTTTGCAAAAAAAGGGAAAAGAGACAGGAAACATTCGTTTGTTCGTTTGTTTGTTCGACGAAAAGGTTTTTGTCATCCTTAATAACAAATAATAATAATAAATTTTTTGTATAAAATTTGGAAAAAAAAGATGAAGAGGAAAAGAGAGAAAAACAACAACAACAACCTTGATGGTCCATTGCCCTCGGTTTTTACCCTTTTTTTCCACGGGTAGTTTCGAATTTTTTGGTTACGTAAACAAGAAAAACCTGCGCCAGCTGCTTCGTGACATTGAAAAACATTATATTACGACGATGTTGTACAAATGTTTTGATGGATGGATGGGTTTTTCGAACCATATTTTCACGATGGTGGTAGTAAGGGGGGTGGTGGGCGGTGGTAGTAGTAATACCCGAAACCGGGTAAATATTTAAAAGGTAGGATCTGAATCGTAACAGATGAGAGAGTAAAAACTGTTATATAATTTTCACGTGATAATACAAAATCCGAAAAAAGGGTAAAAAAAAAAAAGGGGGGGGTCTTAGTTAAAGAGAGGGTTGAGGGTTTTTGGGGGAAGAGAGTGAGAGAGCGAGTAAGAGAGAGAGAGGGGGATAATAGGTGTTTTTTTTACGTTTTTCGGGAAACAGATGTTGATAGAAATTGTTTTTTTGGGGGTTTTTTCTTCTCGTTCACCCCTCTTCCCCTCTCTTATCATATGCGTGATATACCACCCTCCCTCTCTCTCTCTTCCTTTCCCTGCTACTACTACCGCCTCGATTCGAATTCGAACCGTATGAAAATTATTGTTGTTATTATTATTAATATTTAAAATCCGATCGTTTGCACTCTTGTGTGTGTGTGTGTTTCCCTGAGGCGGCGGCAGTGCAGTGAACGCTCACGAACGTTTTTTTTTTTTTACACTCGTTGTGATTATTTAGCTATATATAGAGTTGTGGGATGTCAGCATGAGGTTGTGTTACACCGGGGAACGCCAAAAACAAAAAACAAAAAAAAAAGCAACAGAACATTACACGAAAAAATTTCATACATAACTCTATAATTTTTTGTTTGTTTGTTTGTTTGTTTGTTTGTTGTGTTCCTTCGAGTTGAAGGTCACATGGAAGGATGTCAACGCACCCGCCAATGACTTATTGCGTTTCTTGGTAACTCGCTCACGTTATTGTTCCTATTGTTGACCTTCTACATTCAAATTTCCTTTGTCTAGAAAACGGTAGCTGTAAACAAAGGTTCAAATTTCTTAATTTTTTGTTTTTTTTTTCTTTTCTTTTCTTTTTTTTTCTCTTTCTCTCTTTTTCTTTCTATTATTATTATTATCGTCGTCGTCTTCGTCATCATCATCATCATCATCATAATTTTTATTATTATTATCATCGATATTGCTGTACGAATGAAAAAAAAAAACTGACGAACGCGGCTTCGAATTCTTGTTTTTTTTTCGAGATTTCTCATGGCTTAGGACTCATTTTGTGATTTTTCCAATGCGGAAAATTTCCATTTCCGGTGTAATTTGTTGAATGATCGCTTTAAAAAAAGGAAAATTCATGGAAAAAAATTATGGTTCGGGAAGAAAGTGACCGAGGAGAGAGAGAGAGAGAGAGAGAGAGAAAGATAGGAGTGTTTCCTTTGACAATGATTTGGAAGGTTGATCGGTTTTTGAGTCACTGATTTTGTGAGTTGCGGTTTACGTTTTTTCCAGGTTTTGCTTTTTCCGGTTTCCACCATCATCATCATCATCACAAAGCCAAAAACTTTCAACAACAAAAAAAATTATAAATTAAATTTTTTTTTCGTTTTTAATAAGCATTCGTTGTTTTTTTTTTTTATATTTCAATTCACACTGATATGTTGTCAAACCTGTTGCTGAAGTTTATTACGTCACAAGGACGTCAACTCTCCATAATAATATTCGCGTACCTTTTTTTTTGTCGTAAAAATATTTTTAATACACCTGAAAAAGTAAATGATAATAATAATAATAATAAATAACGATAAATGATTGTTTCAATGACCTCTCGCTCTTCGTATTTCTCTTTTTCTTTTTCTTCTTCCACGTTGAAGGTTGTTCCTTTATCAACAGGTCATCCACAAAAATTTATTTTTTTTCCTTCGGGATGGGGAAAAAAAAAATTTTTTTAACCACCACCACCATCACCACATTTTGAATCTCACGACGACATTTTGTCGTTTTTGTCTTCTGCCAAAAAAAAAAAAAATTGTCAGTGTTTTTTTTTTCGCTTGACTTCCGGACAATTTGTTGTTTTTGGTATTTCAAGGCTTTGTTATTTATAAAATTAACTTTTTTTTGTCATCGGCGTGACTCAAATCGATTTATTGACATAACTATTACATTATTAACGTTTTTTTTCGTTTGTTCGTTTGTATACAAACGAACGTAAAAAACATAAAAAAATTTGTAAGCGAAAGAGTACGAAAAAGTTATTTAAAATTTTTTTTTATTGACGACGACGACTACGACAATTATTATTATTATTATTATCATTATTATTATTATGTATGTCGAATTTCTGTTTTATTCTGCTTGCTTTAAAAAAAAATAATAATAATAAATTTTTTAGTCGACATTTTTCGCACGGATGCGAGAAAAAGAGAGAAAAAAGGAAAGAAAATGTTTTATTTAAAAAAAAAAAAAATTAAAATCATAAAAAGACTTATAGATCGTTTTGAAAATGAATAAACGTCAAGTTTTTTTTAAAATAAATTAATCATTCGATCGACCTTGGCGAGCGAAAAAAAGGTCGTTCAACTTTTTTTTTCTTTTTTTTTTTCTTCTCATTTTCTCGGTTGCAACAAACAGGCGCGATGGATCGATCGATTGATCGATTGTTTGTCGAAATTGGGGGGGGGGGTACGAAATTTTCCCGAGTTTTCCAAATTGAGTTTACCCTTACTTCTTTCTAGTATTTTTTTTTCTCTCTTTAACACGACCCCCCTTCCGGATACGGTTTTCGGATTTGGAAAAAAACGCTGCGTGAGTGTTTTCATGCGTATGTGCGTGCGCGTAATATACACATATAAATATATATACGTGTGTGAGTATAAAATGTATAAATCGCTTCCGCATTCGTCAAACCTTGGATCTTTTAGCCTTGGTCAAATCGTGTTGCAAAATTATAAGTTTTTTTTTTCTCTCTCTCTCTCTTTCTCACTCACTCCCATCCGCATAAACCGTTTCCTCATTTTTTTTTTTTTTACAAATACACATATATACATTTTCACGGAGGTTGTTGTTTGTTGTTTGTTTGTTTTTATTATAATAAAATTTTTCCGAAGGGACAATTCGATCGTGCTTGAGTTCAATCGGTCAATTAATTGTTTGTTTTTATTTTTATTTTTATCGCATTATCACACTTTCTTTATTATTATTATTATTATTATTATTATTATTATCATTAATAATATTATTAATCAATTATTAATAATTGGATGATGAACGTTTTTACGACGAGGGGAAATTAAAAAAAAAAAAAAAAAAAAAAAAAAAAAACGATGTAACAATCGAAAGAAATTTTTTCTTTTTTTTTTTTTTGATTTTCCGTTTGTATATCCATTTGCGATACATTTAATTATTATTATTATTATTGTCGTCGTTTGTTTGTTTAGCACATAATAATAAAATAAATTATTGCATCGCTATCGGTATTGAATTTTATGTAAGGCAAAAAACGCCTTGTGATGTTTTTTTTTTTTTTTATATATTTTTTGTACGAATCAGCACAACAACCATAGAACGCCAGCCATAGAAAAAATTGCAAATGTCGTCGTTTACTTTGTTTTACTTTTCTATACACAAAAAAAAAAAAAAAAATTAAAAACGGGTTAATTTCTTAAAAGTTCTTGACTTGCCAAAAATTAAAAAAATTGTTGGTTAGTCGGTTTCTGTAATAAAAATAAAATCAGGACTTTTATTATTATTATTATTATTATTAATAAACGCCACATTGATTTTAAAAATGAATGGCATGAAAATATTATTATTATTTTATTACGTTTTCCCGCGTTTTGTATATATGAGAGGAAAGGAAAGGGGGGAGAGGCTTCACTCGGAAGAGAAGAGGTTTCTTTTCTCCCCGGGGAGGGGAGGGAGAGGGAGATGAGGAGAAAAGAAAAAATTATTATTTTTTTTTTTGTTATTTGGAATAATTTTCGAAGTTGAACGTTCGGGCCTTGAATTTTTAAAAGCTTTCCGCGGTTGGGTCATCAACCCCGCGTTCTGACCCCATTGATAAATTATCTAAATCAAATATTTGATAAATTTGTGCAAACATTTCATCGGTTCAACGCACTACTACTACTACTACAACAACAACAACAACATATCTAAGCCGCATATGTATATGTATGCGTATATGTAAAAGTGCGTGAGTGCGTGTATCGCGTTGTAAATCTTTAACTACTGACTCGACTCGCGCGTTGTCTTCTTCTAGAAAAACAAAAAAAACAAACTTTTCTTAACTTTTTTTTTTGAAAGGTGTCCGTTTGTGTCCGTCCAGTAAACGACCAATAATAATAATAATAATAATAATAATAATAATAATAATAATCATAATAATAATAATAATAATAATAATAATGATTTTAAAATAAAAGAAAAAAAATATATTTGTTTCGATTCTTTTTGTCTTTTTTTCCCGTTTCTTTTATTGTTGTTGTTGTTGTTTTTGATTTTGTCTTCTGCTTTTTTTTTTTTTATAAGTCGTCACGTCATCTACCGTTTAAAAAAAATTTTTTTTCATTGTGATAATCGGATTTATTATATTTTCGGTGTGATGAGATGTTTTTTTTTTTTTTTAGTTTATCAAAAATAATCGATCAGGGTTCAGTTGAGACGTTTGTTTTTTTTTCGATCATCATCATCATCATCATCATTATTATTATTATTATCGTTTTGTTTTTTTTTCTTTTCATGTATATAAATATATGAATCTTTTTTTTTTTTAACTCTCTTCTGTTTTTGTTGTTTTTTTTTTCTTTCGAAGTTATGTAAATCGTGAGAGTTCATCGAACTGAACTGTCGTTCATTGTTGTCGTTTTGCAAAAAAAAAAAAAAAAATTAAAAAAGTAGAAGAGGAAAAAAGAAAGAAAACAAACAAACGAACAAACGTTCGTTTGTTGAGCATTCACGTTTAAAAAAAAAAATTCAATTATCTTGTGAAAGAAAAATAATAAACGTTGAATATAAAAAAAAAAAAATTCTGGAATGAAATTGATTGAATGAGTTTATTTTACGTAAGAAATCGAAAAAGGGCAACAACACGGAATTTTTATTTTTACCCCTTTTTACCTTTTTTTTTTGGTTTTATGTCGCCGTGTGAAAATAGAAAGAGTTTTAAATTTTTTATTGATTTTCCACTCCCTTCCCCTTTTTGTTTTTTCCTTTTAAAAAAAAAAAAACCAAAACAAAAAGTCAAAACAATTTGTGTTAGGTAAATTTTTAGCTAGGCCAACCGCAACGCATGAGTGCATTGCAAAAAGAATAACATGATTTTTTGTAAGGGGTTTTAAAAGTGACGCGTTCAAACGTGAAAATACATGAATCAGTTAATTTGAAAAAAAAAAAAAAAAAAAAAAAAAAATAGAATTCAGTGGCGAATCTAGCGTGACGGTAATTATTTCATTATTTCAACTCTCTTTTTAAAAGATTTTTAAATCGTGGTGACGTAACCGATGATAGAAAAAAATAATGATAATTATAGTTATTATTATGATTTTTTTTTTTGTGTTCGAGGAATTATTATTACTTTATTTTTTTTTTGTTTGTTTATAAGCAGAAGAAAAATTCGGTCGGTTTTTTTTTCCCTTCGTTTGTAATTACCGTGATCGTAACTCGACTGGAACGTCATCGAACTTTCTTTCTTTTTGTTTGCTCTCCTTTCTTATCAAATTATTCAATTACTCTTACGCATTTTGTTATTATCAATTATGTAAACGATATTACTCCGTACCCATGTTTCTCCAAAAAAAAAAGCACCTGCGTGCGTACCTGCCTACCTACCTACCTACCTAATAAATCCAATAAATGCAAGTAATAATAATAATAAAGAATAGGAAAGAAAAAAAAATTAATAAAAAAGTTGTCGTAGTCATCGCCCTCATCAATTTTTTTTTTTTTATCGTCTCCGTTGTCGTTTTTATTATTATTATTATTATTATTATTAATATTTTAACTTCTTGAGCTTGCTCGTGTTGGTTGTTTGTGGTTGTTAAGAGATTGATCGATCAATTATTCATATATACAAACACACGCACAGACGTATATATAAATTTTTTTTTTTCTACTGCTACGAGTCAATACCCTCGCTTTACCGGTGTCTTAATCACGGATCGGTTGTTTTCGTGGTGACAGACAAATAAATGAGATAAAGAAAAGAAAAGAAAAAAGAAAGATAAAAAGAGATGAGAATGGTGCGGAGAGAAAGAGAGAGAGAGAGACGCGTCATAAGTTGGAACCCATCATCATCATCATCATCATCATCATCGTGAACACAATTCCACAGGCGCTTAAAAGAATACACTTAAAAGAGGTCAAGAAGTAAATGAATTGATGAGGATAAAATGAGAGAAAGAGAGAGAGAGAGAGAGGCTTAAGAACATTCATATGTATGTATTAAGTGATTTAAATGAGAAAAAGAATGAGAGAGTGAGAGAGAGATAGAAAGATTTCGGACGCTGAGCTTATGACCGGGACTTATGACTGGGCCCTTTTTCTTCTTTTTTTTTCTTCTTTCTTTCTTCTTCTTCTTCTTCTTACTCTTTTTATTCTTTTTTTTTCTCATCTTGTTCGTCTTTTGGAAAATGATCGAGTGGGGTAGAAGGACCGTCCGCGAGGTAAACAAAAATTCATGTCACATCACTTATCGCTCTCTCGAGTACGATGACCTAGATTAATCGAAAAAGTTCGATGACTCTCATTCTTAATTTATTTATTATTCTAAATTTTTTTTTTTATTCTTAAAGCCTTTCGGTCAGCGTCAATCTGACGGGAGGAGTGCTAATATATATTTTAATTATTATTATTATCATCATCATAATAATCGCTACAAGGGGGTCGTTGCAAAGTCCCTAAGTATCCATCAAGTTCTGTCTGTTGCGAGAAAGGAAACGCGAATAAATTATTGAAATTTATGAGAGAGAGAGAGAGAGAGAGAGAAAGGAATTTAACACGAAAGAAAGATGGCGGTGATGGTGGCGGTGGCGGAGGTGATAGAAGTGGCGGTAGAAACGGTGTGGAAAAAACGACGCCCGCGACGACGACAGAAATGTCTATTTCATAATTACAAACGAGTTAGCCAAGCAAACATAATTTGTCTTTCTCTCTCCTCTCTCTCTCTCTCTCTTTTTTTCGTCGAGATTATTTCTGTCACTTAATTTGTGCCAGGGAAAAGTTTCAAAACATTTTTTTTTTTTCTTGTTGTTTGCCCCGTTGAATATTACAACTCTGATGAATATTTTTGTTGACTCGTGCCACGAACGTCAGTCACTCAAAATTCAACCACGTTGTAAATTTATTATCACGATTACGATTTTAAAAAACGTGAAATTTCATTCGTAAAAGAGGAAAATAATAATAATGATAATAATAAAAGGTGATTATTTCCGGTGACGTATGGGGGGGGGGAGGGAAATCGTTTTGGGCGGTAAAAGTTTCGCCAAAGTGATTTTTCTCTCTCTCTCTCTCATTACGAGTGTTGTTTTTGCCTTCGGGTTGTACGACGGATTACGACGCTTTTACCCGCGGGATTTTTAAATTGAAAAAAGAAAGAGAGAGAAACATGTTCGAGGACATTTTGAAAAAAAAAATTTACGAGAAAATTTTCTCTCTCTCTCTCTCTCTTTTTTCATTGATTTTTCTTCCAGGTCCGTTAATGAGCTATTTAATCCATTGTGTGCGAAAATAAGGACATCGACCTCCTCCCACATGATTGTAAAATCTGGGAAGGTCAAAACAGTGCAAAGACCTTTTTCCCCGTCTCGATTCGGATTTAAAAAAATAAGAAAAAAATAATAAAAGAAAAATTTAATTTGAATTTATTTATAATGAAACGTGTAAGTCTTCTTACATCTCCCGGTCCTTTTTCATCTGGGTCATGCGTCACTCCAATGATCTGCGAAAGCCTTATAAATCTCGTTTCCATCTTTATTTCTCTCTCTCTCTCTCTTTCTCTCTTAGTTTCTCATTCTTTCTCGTTTCATGTTTCACCTATTTTCATCATCATCATCATCATCATTTATTATTCATCTTTTTCTAACGATGTATAATGACGTCACAAATTTGCGGGGAGTAGTGAGAGAGAGAGATGGGGAACCGGCGGTAAAAAGTTGCATATATGAGGTTCAATGACATTTTTTTTTTTTTTTTTTTTTTCATTTCTGTCGATTGACGAACAAACGAACGACAAAGAAAAATTAATAATGAGAAAATGTGTGAGTGTGTGTGTAAAATAAACGATGGCATTCATTCGACCGGTTTTTTCTTTTGCCACTTTACACTCTCTCACGTGGCGCCAGGTTAAGGTATTTACGTAAAACGCGTTAATGGATTTTTGCGTTTGTTTTTTTTTTTTTTACCAAGTTCAACGACCAAACCTTTCGGGATTGTTAAAAAAAATCAGTTCATTCGACGAATTAAAATAATAATAATGAAAATGATGATGAGATTCGAGTAAGAATATGGATTTTAACGTGGCAGAAGAATAATTGTTGTTAATTTTGTCATTTTTTATTACGCGATCGCGTGACGATTGTAAAAATTCTCTCGTAATTGTGGCGTAAAAAAAAAAAAAAACTCGCATTTCATCCGAGAAACTACTATTACTACTTCTACTACTACGCCCGTATTATTATTATTATCATCATTCGCAACGTCTCGTAAATAATAATAATAATAACTTTTTTTCCTTCTTACGTCATTAATAATTTAATTTACCTTAACCGACGGTGTGCATATATTAAAATTTTTTTCATTGTCGCGTTGTCTCCTTCCTTTTTTTAAAAACCACGCTTTTAATCTTTTTATTTTCACGTACGAATATAATCATTATTATCGTCCTCATTGTTGGCCTCTCCCCTCCTCTCTCCTCCCCTTCTGCCCTCGGGTACGTACCTCGAATTCGGGGCGGATTTACAGGAAAAAAAAATCAATATCAATTAACATCTCGTTAAAAATTTATTTGTTTGTACTGTTCGCGGTTTTTTTTAGGCTCCATAATTTGCAAAAATGAAGGAGGCATCGATCGATCAAATAATCAATCAATCAATCAGTCAGTCAGTCAATCGGTCGCGAATGTTTTTTTTTTTATTTAGCAAAGACTCGCGAAAAAAAAAAAAAAAAAAACTTCATCGTCGACATTCTTAAATATATTTGCATGTTGGAAAATTGAATTCGCGCGTTTTATTATTATTATTATTATTATTATTATTATTATTATTATTATTATTATTAACTGATTAAAAATAAGTAAAAAAAATATATATTAATAAATTCCATTTGGGGAGAAAGAAAGGAAGGGAGGAAAAAAAAAGGCGCGTGGGCAAATAAAAATTAAATGGAAAGTTTTCAGCAAAAGAGAGAGAGAAAGAGGGAAAGAGAGAGAGAGAGGATAAAATATTATATATATAAATATAAATATTTATTTGGCTTGAATGTTGTTTGTTGTGGGCGAACGAAAAAATATGTTAACCGAGTTGTCGTTTGTTTGTTTGTTTTTTTTTTTTTCGTAAAAAAAAAAAAAAAAAATTTTCCTGACCTACAACGAGGCATGGCAAATCCCGTAATGGCACCAAAATTTATTTTTCATTTTTTTTTTTTTTTTTTTTTCCCCACATCCTGGTTATTTCTATTTCCAAATTTCTATATTTCAGCCTTTTATTATTATTATTATTATTATTA
>NW_002987211.1:57135-90005 GCF_000006295.1 Pediculus humanus corporis | reverse complement strand
AAAAAAAAACTCGCATTCATCCGAGAAACTACTATTACTACTTCTACTACTACGCCCGTATTATTATTATTATCATCATTCGCAACGTCTCGTAAATAATAATAATAATAACTTTTTTTCCTTCTTACGTCATTAATAATTTAATTTACCTTAACCGACGGTGTGCATATATTAAAATTTTTTTCATTGTCGCGTTGTCTCCTTCCTTTTTTTAAAAACCACGCTTTTAATCTTTTTATTTTCACGTACGAATATAATCATTATTATCGTCCTCATTGTTGGCCTCTCCCCTCCTCTCTCCTCCCCTTCTGCCCTCGGGTACGTACCTCGAATTCGGGGCGGATTTACAGGAAAAAAAAATCAATATCAATTAACATCTCGTTAAAAATTTATTTGTTTGTACTGTTCGCGGTTTTTTTTAGGCTCCATAATTTGCAAAAATGAAGGAGGCATCGATCGATCAAATAATCAATCAATCAATCAGTCAGTCAGTCAATCGGTCGCGAATGTTTTTTTTTTTATTTAGCAAAGACTCGCGAAAAAAAAAAAAAAAAAAACTTCATCGTCGACATTCTTAAATATATTTGCATGTTGGAAAATTGAATTCGCGCGTTTTATTATTATTATTATTATTATTATTCACCATTAAACACGACAAGGCTACTTGTCGGAGTTTTTTTTAAGTATTTATCCGAGGTTTCTACCCGATTCCTTAGGGACAAATACTCGAATTTCGGTGGTGCCACTTATTATAAGATAGCACCACATCAATTCTTGAAGGTCTTCCTGAGTCCGTCTTTTTCGATGGGAACGATTTGTCTCCTGAACTGGGCTCCGGTGACTAACATCTTTGGAGTGGCCAGGGTCAGAAGCAGTGAAATTCACGTTCTCGTCGAGCTGCCTCAGGTCGACAGTAGAACAAGATTTTGTTTTTGGTTCTTACTTTGTCTTGTTCTCATTTTTTTTTTTTTCTCTTTTTAAGCCAACAGCACGTGGCGTTCTCAAACGGTCACCCATCCAAGTTTGCACCACGCCTTATTATTATTATTATTATTATTATTATTATTAACTGATTAAAAATAAGTAAAAAAAATATATATTAATAAATTCCATTTGGGGAGAAAGAAAGGAAGGGAGGAAAAAAAAGGCGCGTGGGCAAATAAAAATTAAATGGAAAGTTTTCAGCAAGAGAGAGAGAAAGAGGGAAAGAGAGAGAGAGAGGATAAAATATTATATATATAAATATAAATATTTATTTGGCTTGAATGTTGTTTGTTGTGGGCGAACGAAAAAATATGTTAACCGAGTTGTCGTTTGTTTGTTTGTTTTTTTTTTTTTCATAAAAAAAAAAAAAAAAAAATTTTCCTGACCTACGAACGAATCCTCGCAAATCCCGTAATGGCAGCAAAATTTATTTTTCATTTTTTTTTTTTTTTTTTTTTTTAACTCGTGTCGTTGATATTTTTATTATTATTATTTTTTTTTGCGGTGGCTCAAAGCCCGTCGTGGGCTGTGAATGTGAAGAGAAAGAAGAGGTGGCGTAAAAGGGGGGGGAAGCAACAAAAGCATCGCGAATTTAATCGAAATTCAGTTTAATAAATAAAATCGTTTTTCTTTCCAGTTTGTTTTATTATCATTATCATCATTATCATTATCATTATTATTATTATTTCGTAGAATTCCAAATTCGTCGGAAATGATTTTTTTTTTCGTCCAAAATAATAATAATAAAAAAAAAACTGTTAGTTTATATTTAATCGAGTGTGATTCATCTCAAGTCTCATTCGAGGTTTTGTGTGTGCGGGTGTGGGGGGGCCTTGGGGGGGTGCGGGAGCGCGTGTTTTCGCGTGATTCACAGAATTTGTGTGAGTAACGTCACGAAAGGCTAAAAACAGAAAAAAAAATTTTATTTATGGACGAATGAATAACTTTTTTCAAAAAAAATTGTCATTTCAGGGAAGTAAAAATAATCCGGGGAAAGGGGAATGGGGTCGAGGGTTACCGAAGGGGTGAAAAGTTTATTCGTTAGTCATTCATCCCCCTTCCCCGATAGAATAACAATATTAAATATGCTCCTTCCGGTTTTTCCATTCCTTTTTTTCATTCCTCTCAAAGTTCGTTCTGAAAGATGAAAGGCAGGAGTGTCAGGAGAGCCGTCGGGGGGAGAGGCAACACAATATAGTCATTTAGTAATATAGTAGTAGTAGTAGTAGTAGAGCGTACGTGGAAGTAGAAAAAAAAAAAAAGGTTCAACAAACTCTCGCTCGTAGAGACTTTAAGTCCCTTTAATCTATTCTAATCCTTTTTGATTATGTAATTGAGTCCGTGGCCTGGTTCGTATGCTTGGTGTCAACGACTTTTGTAATCTAAAAAAAAAATAAAAAAAATTTGTGCGCTCTCGTATTTATATATACGTAAGTGTGAGAGAGAGAGAAAGAGTTCCTTGCATGCACACACACACACACACACACACTCTCTCTCACTCTCTCACTCTCAAATCTAATATTATGAAAACGCAAAAAAATGTTTGTTATCGTTAAATTATTCTTTATGTGGATTGACCTACAGTAAAAAAATTTTTTTCTTCCTGTTTGATGAGTTATAATTAATTGCGGTTTTTTACAAAACACGCACACGCACACACGCACAATTTGTTCTTTTTTAAATTATTATTATTTATTATCATTTTAAAAAAAAAAAACAAATGACGCCATAATTGATTGATAATTTGCAAACAAATCGATTTTTTTTTTTTTTTATATCGAACGATTATATTGCGATCTAAATAAATTTTGTTTGTCGTTTGTTGTTTGTTTACTTTACGTAAATTAGGATTTAATTGGGTTTGAATTTGCGTTTCCGGTTTTGCAAAAGGTTCTATCTTTTTCTCGAGTGTATTATCATTCGTTGAACCTTTTATTTCTTTCAAAATGTTTTCGAATTCTTTAGAAAAAAATTTATTTTATTGAGGGGATTCCCAGTTTTTTTCTTGTTGTACGAAAACGATCGTTAACCGATTCATGCGTAATTCGGGTTCATTGCCTTCCATTTGCAAAAAAAATTCTAATTAATCAACGTGGAATTCTCTCTCTCTCTCTTTCTCTTTCTATCCTTTTCTTTCGTTCTTCCCCCCCTGTGTTGAGAAGAATGACTCGTCAGGTTTTTTTTTGTTTTTAACAAAACGACAGAATAGAAACGTAAAAAAGAAAACAAATAGGAAGTGCAAAGACCTTAAAATAATAATAATAACAAAAAAAAAAAAAACGGGAGCGGAGGGTGAAGGAAGGAGGAGGAGAAGGGGAGAGAGGAGAGAGAGAGAGCCTAAAATCGGGTTGAACGAAATGTGCTAATGAGTCCATCGTCGTCATTTGTGACGTCATCGCGCAAAATGGATCCCCTTTAAATTGCAAGAGTTTTTTTTTTCTCTCTTTCCTCCTAGCTAGCTAGCACAACCGCAAAAAATACTATAAAATAGTTAGGGAAGGGAAGGGAGAGATGAGGGGAGGGAGGGGGAAAAGGGTCGCCGCGAAAGGTTAAGCGTAATAATAATAATAATAATAATAATAATAATAATTTGGCGGCAAGTGTGACGAGAGAGATGGGTTTTTTCGTACGTTACTCTCACTTTCTATTGAAATGACCTCGTGTCTTACTATCATCCACAATAAGTAAATTTCATTTCGTTTTTCATGGTTACAAAAAAAAAAAGAAAGAAAAAGATAGAAAGAAAAAATTTTAAAATTTTCGTCGGTTGTTCCTTTTTAACATTTCAGGTTCGCATTTAGGTTTACGTTATGAACCCGTAGAATACGTCAATGTAAAATGGAATCGAGCGGATTTTCTCTCTCTCCTCCTCTCTCCTTCTCTCTCTCTTTTTTCTTTTTAAATTCAATGGCTTTTTAACTGTACATTAGTTGAACGACCGGTAATTGGGTCAGCCAGTCCCGAGGTCGTTCAACTTTTTTAGTTTGTCTACAATAACGTAATATTCAGTTAGTCGGAGTTTAGTCGTTATAACGTTCACTCTGAAAAATTCGGAAAATAATTTATTATTATTATTATTTTAAATAAATATTATTATTATTATTATTAAACTACACTTTTTTAGTTTTTTATTAGTTACAAAAAAAAAAAAAAAAAATTTAGTTATTCGCGGGTGATTTTTTTTTGGGAGGTTTAATTTTTTTTTTTTTTTGTGAATTTTTTTTTTCTTATTTTTTAAAAAATTTAAATTCGGTTGTTGTTATTATCATTATTATTATTATCATTATTACTGTCGCATATAGAAAACTATGGTTTAATTATAAAAATAAATAAATGGCCATTTTATTAAATGACGGATTAAATACAAGTTTGAGTGTGAATCATTCATTATTATTAATCAAAAGGGATTATTATACTCACGTGAGAGGAGACCTCGTCATACCTCGTCGTATGGTCGAAAATATTAATAATAATAATGATGGTGATAAGGTTGAAGGAATGAGAAAAAGGTTGACGAACATTAGGAGAAAAATGAGAAACGAAACGATGCAGGAGAATCGTTTTCCAAACAACGAATTTCAAAATCTTTCATTAGATGAAAAAAAGGGGGCGAGTAGAACCACCAGCAGCAGCAGCAGCAGCGGTGACGAAGGTGACAGATCGTCATCGTCGTCATCGAGCGACGATGAAAAATGTCCACACGAATTCTGTGATAACGATTACGATTATGATGTTGATGATGGTGAAAACGAAGGTTCAGGTTCATTTTGTGATTTTCTTACGGAAGAATGCGTCGTTGAAAGTTTATCGGAAAATGTCGCGCGTTCTCACGATCAGGTTCGAAAATAGTTCGATGATTGTTTGTTTGTTTGTTTGTTGAGTCGTCGACGAACGCACGAACGCTTTTTACTATTCATGAAAATAACGAACGGTTTTTCTCTTTTCTTTCGCAGGGATTTTTTAGACGAAGCATACAACAGAAAATTCAATACAGACCCTGTACGAAAAATCAACAATGCTCCATATTGAGAATAAATAGAAATAGATGTCAATATTGTCGATTAAAAAAATGCATCGCCGTCGGAATGAGTCGAGATGGTAAGTTTATTATTATCATTATTATTATTACTAACGTCTGGAATTCTTGCTGGAGAACGTGAGGAGAGGAATAATAACAAAAAAGAAAAATAATTCGAGTCTTATGCAAGTGAACGCCACCTGGCAAAACCCTTGGCAAAATCGATCTTATCAATAGAAACCTTTTTCTTTCCCCTTTTACACCCCTCCCCCCGTCTTCTCTATTAAAATCGTGATAAGAAATCATCCGACGTTACGTTATTATTATTATTATTAATACAATTTGATAAAACGTAATTTAAGATAAAAAAAAATAATCATCATCGAGTCGTCTACTTGACCAAAATTTTTTTTTTTCGCTCGTTTTTCAAGTGTTTGTTTTTTTTTTCTCTCTCTCTTTTGGTTGTTGTTGTTTGTCGCGAAAAAAGTTCATAAAAGAATGAAAGATTTTTAAGGCGGGAAAATTTAATCAATGCGGTAAGAAGATTGATAATAATAATAAATGAAATGAAAAGGAATAAAATTAACGTCGTTTGTTATGCAAGAGAAAACCGGGCGGTAGCAACAATGGTGGTGGTGGTAGTGGTAGCGGTAGTAGTTGTGACCAACTACTTCTACTTCTTGTTAAATACCTCCTCGGGTATTTTTTTAAAACGTAACTTTATTATTATTATTATTATTATTTTCTCTCATTTTTTTTTAATTGTTTTCGCGTGAAATCAATTGCGAAAAAAAAAATTTACGTTTTGTTTGTTTGTTTGCGTTGCGAATGATTTTAGGGAGTGGGAGGGTGGCTGAATGGCGGGTTAGTGGAATTTTTCTAAGGTTATCCCAAGGAGGGAGGGGGGGGTAGAGAAAAAAGGTCAACGCACGGATGAAAAGGGAAGGGGGGAAGGAGAAACGAAACTTTTTTTTAAAATAACCATTAGAAATGAAAATATAAATAAATAAATATTTAAAAAAACGGGAATGATGATGATGATGATGATAGGAGAAAGAAAGAAAAGAGAAAAGAGAAAAGAGAAAAAGCAACAAGAGAGGTCGCGAACTAGTTTCAAGTGTCGAAAAAGTTCAAACGAGTTCGTCGACCCAAGAACGAAATCTCAAGTAGGTCGTGACAAAACACTATTTGTGAAATAGATTATAAGATATGAAAGTTGTTTGAAACTGCAGTTGTTGTTGTTGTTGTTGTTTGTTTGTTATTTTTTTGTTTGTTGCATAATGACAAATTAAAAAATTGCACCTTGAATTGTTAAGCTAAACACGTAGACGCGCACTCACCGCGCAGTTGGTGAGTGAAATGGTTTCTCGCGGAGTTCGGAGGCTGAGGTCAACTGCATAAAACCAATTTTGCCTTTTTTTTTTTCTTAATAAGTTTATTTCTCTCTCTCTCTCTCTCTCTCTCTCTCTCTCTCTCTCTCTCTCTCTCTCTTATTCCCTTTCTCTCTCTCTCTCACGTTATCGTTGTCTTTGTTTCGTTTTTCTTTCTCTTTTTCTCGGGTATATTTCGGATCGAGGTTATAAATTTACGAACGTTAATCAAATTTTTTTTCTCCTTTTTTTTATTTATCATTATCATTTATTTATTTATTTAATTAATTTTTTTTATGTACGTGCGTAACGTTGGAAAACGGTTAATTTGTCATTGACAGTTTTTTTTCCCGCACGGCTCTCAGTATTATTATTATTATTAATAATAATTTACAAAGCCTTTCTCTTCCATATTTGGATAAGGTAGTAGAAGAAAAAAAAAAAAAATGTAAGGAGGAAGAAGAAGAAGAAGGTGAAGTAGTAGAGAGTTTGACGAATGGCCAAAAAGAGAGAGAGAGATAGAGATAGAGTCGGATCGGGATAGGAGGAGGTGGAGGAGGAGGATAGAAAAGTTCATTAAATAAAATTGCTTTATATTCAATATTTTAAATTGAAAAATTTTATAACATCCCTGACCCACTAACTTGTTTGTTCGTTCGACCATAAAATGTAGTAATGCTAATGCTAATAATAATAATAATAATACCAATGTCGAGAATAAGATAAATATATATATAAAGAGAGTGAAAGAGAAAATGAGTGAGCGAGTGAGAGAGAAAGAGAGAATTTTCAATCTTTGCCAAAAAAAATAAATAATAATGATTTTCTTCTTCTTCTTTGTCGTCGTCAATAAATCTTATTAAATCAAATCGTCGTCACGTATCAAAAAAAAAAAATTATGTATTTATTAATTAATTAATTAATAATTATTCAATTTCTATTATTTAATTCTCGTAACCATCATCATCATCATTATCATAACCGTCAAAATTTATTTTTTTTTTTTTTATAAGCGAATGAGAATTTTATTTAAAAACGACGTTATCGTTGTTTCTTTTCCGTTATTAATATTATTATTATTATTTTGTGTACTAACTGTCTTCTGCTTTTTCCATTCCATTCCCCATAACGTTTCCCGCACTTTTGTTCGTTTGTTTGTTTGTTTATATGGGTTAAATCTATATAAAAATTCTGTCGAAATAATTTTTTTTTCGACTTGCACAACCGATTAAATGTTGTTGTTAATGTTGCACTTGTCTTCGATTCGATTATTATTATTATTATTATTATTATTATTATTATTATTATTATTAGTTTTGTAAAGAGGGAGGTAAAAAAAAGGGTGGTTAAAAACGTACAAACGTGTGTTTTGATTGAAGTAAGAGAGAGAGAGAGGAAGGAAGGAAGAACATAATTTTTTTGTTGGTAAATTTCGAGTGTTATCATCATCATCATTATCGTTATCATGACGAGAGAGAGTAAAAAAAAAAAAAGTTTTTTTTTCACGTGTTTCTCTCTCTCTCTCTCTCTCTCTCTCTCTTTTGATTTGTCGAGAGTAGGAAGAAAAAGAAGAAGAAAGATTGTGTTGCCACCGTTTTGACAGTTACTTAACATTGTGAAGGTGATTGAACTGAGTTCGTTAACCTAACCTCAAAAGCAATGAAAGAAAGGGAAAGTGGTTAACGAGTTCAATGACTTTCAAATATTTTTCTCTCTCTCTCTCTCTTTTGTTTTTTTTTTTTTAAATGATCTTTCTCTCTTTCTCTCTTTTGGTGTTGTTGTTGTTGTTGCCAAGTGAGAAGAAAAGTAAAAATTTATTAAACTACAAAAAAAAAAAAAACTCTCTTTTATTATTATTATTTTCTCTACTTTTCATTATTCTTTAAATGGTTATAATAATAATAATAATAATAATAATATAATTTGAAGTGTCTGAGAGTGAGAGAAAGAAAGAGAGAATAGATTGTGACGTTAAATAATAATAATAATGTTCTCTATAATCGTATGATTGTCGTTTGTTTTTTTTCTTCTCTCCTTATTTTTTCAATTTATTATCGTTTCTCTTCGTTATTTATTTATTTATTTATTTAAATAAAAGATGGAATCGTCGCGATAGGTTTTTGTCCCAGTTTTTACATATATAATAATAATAATAAAATGAGGCAGTGTATTGACCCTTTCGCAATGGTTTTTCCCTACGCGTTTTTTTTTTTTTTTTTTTTCGTCTATCTAATTCACCTAAAGGCATTTAATTTAATTTAATTTTTAAATGATTGTTTTTTAAAGCTTTCACTCAGCTGTTTGTTCGGGCGTTTAAACGGTTGTTTGTTTGTTTTTGTACGTTTAAGGAAGTTTGAAAAACTTTTTTTTTTTCTCTTCAAATCATTTACATGACTAAAGTTTTAATCATTTATATTCATATTATCATTATTATTATAGTTTACGGTTGTCGCAGTAGTCAAAAAAGCAGAAGAAAGTTTTTTTTAAAAAAAAAAAAAGAAGTTTAAAAAGTTTGGGGGGAAAAAAAACCCGCGAAAATATTTTTTTAAAAATTCTTTTTCTCGATTTCTGAACGCGCAATCGCTCATACGTCATCAATGCGTGTTCTCTTTACACTGTCACACTCTAGCGGAATTTGTTTGAACTACGTTGTCAATTAAACCCGTTTTAACGCTGAGATTAAAATATTTCAACGCTCGCCCGACGTCCTTCTCCTCCTCTACTCTACAATCTTTTTATCAGAGAACGCGTTTTTCTTTTGATTATTATTAAGTGAAAATTATGGTTGCGACATTCATTATTTCATTGGATTTTATTTCAAGGTTGTTTGTTTGTTTGTTTTTTACATTTTTCGTATTAAAAAAAAAAATAGAATGGAAAAGGCACAGGCGCAAAAAAGAGAAAAATGCTGAACGAATTCGATTTAAACGCGCCATTTTTTTTTTTTTTTTTTTTTTTTTAACATTTCCCGACTTTTGGTGCCATTGAAAAATTGCTTCGCCTTGTAAATTTTTTTTTTTTTTTATTCGTCGCACCTTTCGTCGTCGTCCTCGTCGTCTCCCCTTAAAAATTCGCACGATGCAAATTTTTTTTTAATATTTCGGAAAACTCCGACACGCCGCCATTCGTTCATCCTCCATTCGAAAAAAAAAATTATTAATTATTCATCATCGAAAATTGTAAGAAACGTATTTTTCACTACGTTTACGTTATAATTACCGATCGTCTTTTTATAAAAAAAAAAAAAAAAAAAAAAGAAAAAATTTGTCGCGAGCTTTTCCTTCGTTTTTTTTAAACTTTGAAAGAATCGTAAAAAGATTTTGATTTAAATAGTTTAAACATGGTTCGAATAATTCAATTTACGTTACGTTAAACGTTTGCCGGTCGTTTGTACGTAAGCTAAACAAAGGCGGTGAAATTAGCGAGTTCGATCCTTGTTGTAGGCTTTGCCAAGTTCAAGGGCACAACAACGAAAAACAACGAAGTGGGAGAGAGAGAGAGAGAGAAAAAAAAAGTGGGGGTAACCTGACTTATTGGTGGGGAGACGAAAACATTCACACACACATACAAACTCTTGGTTCGTTCATGTCGGTCTTCTCTCTCTCTCTATATATCTATCTCTCTCTCTCTCGTTTTAATTTTTTTTTTTTTTGTTTTCTTCTCTCTCGCGTGCGTTTGAATCTCAATTGCGGGGTTGCAACTGTCGAACGCGGTACGCTGCGGTAGTTATAGTTACGTAGCCCAGAGTTTTTCTTTATTAATAATAATAATAAAAGTGCGTGAGCGTTCGTGCGTTCGTGATTTCGGTGCGTTTTTTTTTTGTTATCATTATTATTAAAAAATTAACGATAAAATTATTATTATTAATATTAATATTTTTGTGTTTTTGTACGCGCGCGCGTTTTTTTTTTTCCCTCTACTCCAGTTTACCACAAGTTTTAATTAAATGGAAAATTTAAATTTTTCACGTTTCGTTTTCTGGATTTCCAGTTGAAATTTTTCTTCTGTTTTGAAAATGTTTGGGATTATTATTATTATTATTAACATACATTTTGATAAGTTGTTGTGATGTGAGTGTCCTGAAAAGTGAAATTGTTTCGTTTCGTTTTGTGAAAAAACGTTTTTTTATATTATCAACCCCCCGTGCGACGCTTTTCCGGATTACTATTATTATTATCATCATCACAAAAGGGATAATTTATGTTATATTATATATAAATGGGAAAATTAAAAATGGGAGACGAATTGCCCATACTCAAAGGGATTTTAAATGGCGTCGTCAATTATCACAATGCACGTAGGTATCAATTGTCCTTTTTTTGGACGGGGGGAGGGAGTGCAATACCCTTATGTCTGTCTGTCGTTTGTTTGTTGCAAGGGAAAAGGAGGAGAATGATGTCGTTTTCTCGTCAAGTTTAACAGTGTGAAACGGTTGTAAGAGGATATATGTACGATGATGATGATGATGGTGTCGGAGTAGTACCATCGAGAGAAAGAACACAAAAAAAAGGTGAAGGGCATTCGTGTGGTGGTAGTAGAGGTAGTGGCAGTAGTAGCAGTCGTTGATATCAAGGCCTAGAGAATCACTTTCTATCTCAATCGTCATAAGGCAAACATTGGTTTTTGATTATTTCGTCTTGTCGCGCGTGAAAGTAACCGTTTTGTGTGCGTGTGTGCGTGCGTGTGTGTGTTGTTATGGTGTTTGCTTTAATTTCTCTTTTATGTTCTCATCTTGGTCGAATTCGTTTCAAGTATTTTTATTAACATCATCATCATCATCGCTATCACCTATACTCGTAGTCGTCATCATCGTCAATTAAAATGCCACTCGCGATTGTTTTGTTTTCCAAAAAAAGAATTTTTTCTATACGTCGAATATTGTCAGGTTAAACAAATTTTAAGTCATCATTATTATTATTATTATTATTTCGTTCGGTCTATTTAATATTATTATTATTAATTTTAGAGAAAGGTCAATCGTGAGGGATTTTAGAGCGCCGCCCGCAAATGAAAGAGAAACACAACATGTTTTGACAAACTTGATCCACTTTTCTTTTTTTTTTTTAAGTTTGAAGGAATTTTCTATAATTTAAAAGTGTGTAAAATGAAACGTATGTAAAGAACAAACGACAAACGACAATATAACAAACAAACAAACACGCGGAAAAACAATTAACAATCTTTTTTCGATAAATTTATGAATTTTTTTTTTTTTTTTATTTAATTAACCTTGCGTTGTGTGTAAAAAGATGAAGTTTTTTTTTTTTTTTTTTTTTTATGTTGTCAACCTTGGCAATATGGTAAGGGAATCAGGAAATGACGATTCGGCGGTGGCGGCGGTGGCAGAGATTATGACTGTCGGGTCGTAGGTGCGATTGTAATAGGTCTCGGGTTCCTTTTTCTTGGTTCTTTCTCGGTTCCTTTTTTTTTTTTTTTCTGACACAACCGAAGGTGGTTTACTTAGTTGTAAAAGGTGAGGTAAAAGGAATTAATTAAAATAATGACTAACGGTCACACGATTGTGTCTTATTCATCCCGAGTGTGAGTATCCTTGATTGCTAACAAGAGAGGGTTAAGTTGAATGTCACAAAGAGGCAGGCAGACACAAAAGAAAAAGAAAAAGAACGTTGGCTTGTTCTTTTGTTGTTCTCGCACTCACATAACGTTGAGAGAGAAAGAGAGATGGGGAAAAAAACGGTAAAAAGCCACCTAACTCCGTGAGATGTGACGGTTGGTGGTGGTGGTGATGACGGCGGTTGTTGTTATAAACGGTCTCGACTATTTAGCAGCAGCAGCAGCACCACCACCCGATCCGATAAATATATAGGCACCTAACGATTATATATATAAAAAATTTTTTTTTCCTTTTGGAGGGGAATGTAACGGGGTCGTCGTTAATTTGGACAGCTGCGTACTCGCGGCACGCACGCACGCACGCACGCACGAGGGCAGATGTTTTGTTGTTGTTGGCTCTCACTTTTTTGTTTTTTTTTTGTTTTTTTTTTTTAATGCTCTCGTCTTGTGTGCTTCGGTTCCTCTACCGCGATTATAGTAATTGTAGTAATAGTTTGCATTAGGCATGCACCTGGCCTCTTCCTCTTTCTCCGTCTTCTTCTCCCTCTACCTTCTTGTGACAAATAACCGATTTTTTTTGCGGTTAGCGAACGTCGACCGATCGACCGATCCATTGACGTCATAAAAACGTATTTTTGGTAGATAATTTTCGTTTTTTTTTTTGTCTTTTGTTATTGGCATTTCCATTGTTGTTTGTTCCATTGATCACATCCTTTGCGAGAATTTAAATCCGCGTTTCGTTCTCGTTTTCTACATTTTCTACCCAAAAAAAATTCTCTTTTCCCTTTCGAATTTTTTTTTTTTTTTTACTCGAAATCAAGTTTTTTTTTTCTTTTGCTAAAATAAATTTACGCGTTGATAAATGTTTTTTTTTTGTTTCTCTTCTTTTTACAACAAGCAACTCTCGATCGTTCTAGAAAAAAAAAAAAATTAAATGAAATGAAGTGAAAAAAAAAAAAAAAAAATGGTTTTGATTAAAGGCGTGGGTGAAATTCAGGTTAGAGTTTGTGATAACTTTCACTTGCATCAGACTTGAAATTTTAATTTTAATGTTTTTTTATTTCGGTTGTTGTTTGTTTGTGTTTGTGTTTGTATGATAGCCGAGTGGTTGGCGTGTGATTATTATTATTATTAGGTTTTAATGACCTTTTTTTTTGTTTAATTTCAGCTGTGAGATTCGGCCGGGTACCCAAGAGAGAAAAGGCTCGGATTCTTGCGGCCATGCAACAAAGTACTAATTCGAGATCTCAAGAAAAAGCCGTGGCCGCAGAATTGGAAGACGAGCAAAGGTTGTTGGGTACGGTTATAAGGGCTCATTTGGACACGTGCGATTTTACAAAGGATAAAATCGAGCCGATGATTGCGAGAGCTCGAGAACAACCATCGTATACGGCTTGTCCGCCAACTTTGGTGAGTTTTCCTTTTTTTCTTTTCTTTTTTCCATTTTCTTTTCGCGAAAAACGGAATCAAACGCAAAAGAGAGACAGACAGAGAGAGAGTGTGAGAGAGAAAGAGAGAGTGAGTGAGAGAGAGATTGCAGAGTGTGTTTACGGACGTGGAAAAAAAAGTAAAAAAAATTTTATCATAGTTATTTTTTTTATTATTATTGAAACGACAATGATAATAATAATAATAATAATAATAATAATAATAATAATAATAATGTTGTGATAACGCATATCGTTGCAAATTTTTTATTTAAAAGCGCATGACAAATATCGATTAAATAAAATAAAGATAGAAAGAGAAAAAATAGAAGTTTCGTTGCCGGCAAGGTCAGAAAATGACTTTGATTCGACATGAAGGAAAACCAGTTAACCGTTTACCGGCCATTATAATAGTTCGGGTTGATTTTTTTTTTTTCTTTTTTTTTTTTCCTCACCGTCCCGTCTGGTTGTTGTTTGTTGTTGTTGTTGTTGTCATGTTCAACTTTTTCTTCCTGGCGATCAGGTTTCAATTTGATTTAAAAAAAAAAAAAAAAAAGTCGATTTCATTGGTAGGCCCGAGGATATTTAACGGTTTTGTTGCAAAAAAAAAAAAATAATTTGATCGATTATATTGATTTTCTTATCTTCTTCTTCTTCTTCTTCTCCTCCTTCTTTATTATCTTTTGTGTTTTACATTTAAACTTTCCGAAAAATTTTCCGGGAAAATCTTCGGTGTTAGTTGTTTAAAAAAAACGAAACAAACGACACGAACGTCCTCAATCATCGATCAACGATTATTGTCACTCCATGAGAAAAAGAAAAAAAAAATTTAAATGAATAAAAAGAAGGAGAAGAACACGCGCACACGCATACACGCACACACACACACGCACAAGGACTTTTGGTTTTTATTGTCTCAAACCGTTTTTTTTTTTTTTTTTTTTGTCGTTCGGGGTGACCTTAAATATTAAATTTGCATTGAAATCTTTGATATCTCCTCGTTCGTTCGTTCGTTCGTTACGAAGGTGACACATTATATATATTGTTGTTGACACTACGTGTGCGTACGTGCGTGAGTGCGTGCGTGCATTTAATCACCGACCCTTTGATCGTTTGATTGAATTTATAGATTTTTTTCTTCTCTAAGGTCTTCATCTTTTCGGTGGCGGCTTATTTGTATCGAAAGAGTCGATTTTTTTTTCTCCCCCCTTCTTTAAAACCTTGAAATTTGTATGAAGGGGGGGATGTGGTAGTAGTATATCGCGTACTACCTTCTTCCGCTTGACTTTATAAAAATTCTCGTTTTTTCTCCCTTTTTAACGCACTTGCACACACGCACGTCGCGTTTGCCTTTTGTTTTTTTAATATATTATTCAATAAAATAATTTCAAGGATTAATTTAATAAAAAAAAACGAAAAAAAAAAAAACCGCAGGAAGTGTGGTTAAGTGGGCACGGTGAAGACAAACACACACGCACACACACACGCATCATTGTCTCTCTCTTTCACTCTCTCTCTTTTCGTATGTGTAGTTTTCGGAGGGGTTCGAAATGTTGTTAACCATTAATTCCAAAAGGAATCGAAGTTTACAAAAATTTCAAAGTAGAAATGGAGGGAGGGGAATGTTTGTGAGTGTCCGAAGGAGTGGGAAAGGGAAAAATAACGATAATAATAATAATATTAATAATAATAATAATTTCGACTGGGAAAATACGCGGGAATGAAAAACGGATTAAAAAAAAAAAAAAATCGATGAAACGCGTTCTCGCAATGTTACATCACATCTCTATCGTTTTTTTTTTTTTTCAAGGTTGCACGAATAATAATAATGATAATATTCGTAGTAGTAATAATAATAATAATAATGATGATAATAATAATAATGCTAATGTTGTCTGCTTTGACGGTCGTATTTCATTTCAAGCTTCCTTGTTTATTCGTAATTAACAACAAGGTGCCCGAGACTTGCACAACAATTTTTTTTTTTTTCGCGCGCGACATTTTTTTTTTTTTTTTTTTTTTTTTTTTTTTTTTGGTTTTGTTCTTTGTCTTTTCGAACTTGCATCGATAATTTATTGTAAAATAAAAAAAAATGATGAATGTAGTAAAAATAAAATTTTATGATGTCGACGAAGACGACGATGACGACGACAACGACGATCTTGACACAGTTTTTTTCGAAAAATAAAATAAAATAAAATAAAATAAAAAGACTAGGAAGTCGCTCGTTCTTTTTTTTCTTTTTTTTTTTACACGACGTTTCGAGGAAAAGTTTAAAAAAAAGACAAAACGTAGAAGAGTGAGAGAGAGAAGGAGACAGACGAAGAAAAAAGAAATTTCTGGATTTTTTTTTTATAATGAGAGACTGAAAACGAAAAAGTTTTTGGAATGTTTTAAATGGAATTATTATTATTATTATTGTTACGTGAGTGTTTGTGTGTGTGTGTGTGTTTTGGTTCGAAAAGACGATGATTTTATTATTATTATTATTATTGTTTTATATGCTCCGGACCAGCACATAGTCTGACCGCGGTAAGGTCAACGTGCGCACGTGGAGTCATTGAACCCGCTTTTTTCCCCTCTTTATAAACGACATGTTGTGCGTGTGCGTGTGTGTGTGTGTGTGTAGTAGTTGCAGAGAAGCACACACACACATACAAAAGATCAGACCAAATCAACTTTACCTTTTTTTTTTTTTTTATAACCCTTTTTGTTCGTGTGAATTTTTTTCGGCGTCATTCGCATTATTATTATTATTATTTAAAATGTTTTTATGTCTTGTACGCATTCCAAGAATGATTGAAGCTCCGTCGATTTTATTCCCGTTTTAATTTAATTTTTTTTTTTTTGATTTTGTCGTTGCAGGCGTGTCCGTTGAATCCAAATCCTCAGCCATTGTCGGGTCAACAGGAACTTCTCCAAGACTTTTCAAAAAGGTTTTCACCGGCCATAAGAGGCGTCGTAGAGTTCGCCAAAAGAATACCAGGTTTTTCCCTGTTACCTCAGGACGACCAAGTAACTTTACTCAAAGCCGGAGTTTTTGAAGTGTTACTAGTGCGTTTGGCTTGCATGTTCGATTCCCAGAGTAACAGCATGATTTGTTTAAATGGTCAAGTTTTAAAAAAGGAATCCATTCATAATACTTCGAACGCGCGGTTTTTAATGGATTCGATGTTTGATTTCGCCGAAAGGATAAATTCCCTTGGATTATCCGACGCCGAAATTGGATTGTTTTGTTCGGTAGTGGTTATAGCCGCCGACAGGCCCGGTCTTAGAAATACGGATTTAATCGAAAGAATGCACAATAAACTACGAAACTCTTTACAAGCGGTAGTGACGCAAAATCACCCGGGTCATACTGATATCTGTAATGAATTAATGAAGAAAATTCCAGATCTGAGGACACTGAACACGTTACATTCTGAAAAATTATTAGCTTTTAAAATGACTGAGCAACAACAATTGCAGCAACAGCAGCAATTGCAACAGCAGGAAATGTGGACGGAAGAAGAAGTTCACAGCAAGAGTCCGGCGGGTTCATCTTGGTCTTCGTCGAGCGACGTGACCATGGACGAGGCCGTGAAAAGTCCATTGGGATCCGTGTCGAGCACGGAATCCGTGTGCTCAGGAGAAGTGGCAGCGATTACCGATCATCAGGGAGGACCCGCCAGCACGGCACCTTTGCTGGCGGCCACTCTTGCCGGTGGAATATGCCCTCATCGCCATCGTGCAAACTCCGGTTCAACTTCCGGCGACGATGATATAATGGGAAGTCATTTATTGCAAAACGGTTTGACAATCACCGCCGTGAATAATCCATCTAAATCGTATAATCAGTCACACAGGTTTCATAGAAAGTTAGACTCTCCTAGTGATTCAGGTATCGAATCGGGTACTGAAAAAATTGATAAAGTTACAAACAGTGTGAACAGTGCGCCAACATCCTTATGTTCGAGTCCGAGGTCGTCTCTAGAGGATAAAGATGAAGATAAACAGCACACTCACATCGTAGAGGACATGCCCGTGCTAAAGCGCGTTCTACAAGCTCCACCGCTTTACGATACGAATTCACTGATGGACGAGGCGTACAAACCGCATAAAAAATTCAGAGCTCTTAGAAATAAAGATTCCGCAGAAGCTGAGCCTATGATCGTCGTATCTCCCGTCCCCTCAGTTAATTCTTCTGAACATCACTCCTCGACTCAACTTCATCGCCATTTGACGGCGACAACATCCGCACCACCTTCCCTAACCGGTTCTCATCATTCTCTATCAAGTTCCATGGTCTCACCCCTATCGTCGTCCAATACCACGTTGGCGTCTACCCTAAACTCCTCGAACCAAACGTTAGGCTCTTCGCTATCATCGACGCACTCGACGCTAGCCAAATCATTGATGGAAGGTCCCAGGATGACCGCAGAGCAAGTCAAAAGACAAGAGATAATACACAATTACATCATGAGAGGAGATCCTCCGGCAGAATTCAATCAATCATCATCATCCAGTTCTTGCCCCGCGCCGAGACCAAATAATAATAATTTATTAAACTGCGGCGGGAACTGGTCTCAACCCCAAACCGGGTACCACTATCTTCCGACTCAACCGCAACCGAGCCGGTGGCATTCGAACGGAGCGAGCGTGATAACGACGTCTCGGCCCTTTTCGCTCACGCCTAACAGCACGAGTTCTCCGCCTCCGGTCCTTCAAAAGGCGTTAGAACAACCCAACGCCGAATTTTCCAGGATATACCTTCAACCCCAATCCCCTCACTTAGCATCTTCCTCCACCTCGCCATCTCCCATCGCGCGAAACGTTTCACCGTCCTCGTGCTCTCCCGCATCTCGATCCCCGTCCGTCGCCGGCGGTCCTCAAATGACTCTGCCATCTCCTAAAATGATGGAACTTCAAGTCGACATAGCCGATTCGAATCAGCAACCGTTGAACTTATCGAAAAAATCTCCATCCCCCTCGCCGAGACCTTTATCGGCTCCATCTACGGCAGTTCAAAAAGCTTTAACTCTCGAAGCTTAAAGTGTTTGTTTTAAAAAAAAATAAAAAAAAAACCAAAACGCGTGCGTGCTTTTACCTGAAACTAAAACAAGAAATCTGTGTGTAAAACAAACAAACAAACAAACGATTTCAAAAAAAAAAAAAACGCGCGTTTTTTAAAAATTTTATTGTGATGAAGTTTGAAAAAAAAAAAAAAAATACCACCGACCGTGGAAATAGTACAAAGTCATTGTGGACCGGCCGTTCGTGGTACGAACAGTTAAAACAAACGTTCCTAAAAGGGAAGTAAAAAATGATAATGATGATGATGATGATGATGATAATGTTGATAATGATAATAATAATAATAATTAAATAAATAATTTACTTTAAAAAAAAAAATAAAAAAAAAAAATTGGATCTCTCTCTTTCTCTCTATCACTCTATTTTTCTATCTGTCTATCTATCTATCTAACTCTCTTTTACACACGTATTACGCGCGCGTTCTATCATCGTTTCTCGTTAAGAATATATATAAACGAAAGTAGTAAACGGATGAATGGATGGATTACATACGAGTTGCCAAGGCTAACCTTCAAACACACACTCACACACACACATATATATATATATATTACATATGTATAAAAAAACAATTATTATTATTATTATTATTATTAAAAATTATATACATAGTTGACATTTAGTGTAAAATGTGCGAGTCCGAGTGTCGTCGTCGTCGTTGTTGTTTTACTGTATACTAAAAAGTAGTAGATGATAGACGATACGCATATATGTATGCATATTTACGTGCGTGAGTGCGTGTGCATCTTCACGCATGCACGCACATATAAAACGCGTACGATGTAGAAAATGTACGGAGGATTTATTATTATTTTATTATTATTATTGTTCTTTTTTTCTCATTCATTTTCTTTTCTCTTTTGTTTTTTTTTTTTTTTTTGTGTTAAATGGGGTTTCTGCAATATGAATAATAATAATAATGATGATGATGATGATTATTTAAGTATTGATTATTAATATTATTATTATTATTATTATTATCGTTTACTAAATTTTTTTAAAAATAATTTTCTTTTTGATTGCCATCGGATTTAATGTAATGATGATGATGATAATGATGATTAACGCCCTTTGTCTTCTCTCTCCCCCCTCTTTTCTCTCTTTCTCTCTCTCTCTCTCCAACTTTTTCGTTTGATAAAAAAAAAAAAAAAAAACGAAAGAGAGAGAGAGAGACAGGAAGAAAAGCAAAAGCAGCAGCTCGAGTTTCGGTTGTTTGCACTTATTATTATTTTTATTAATTTATTACGATTAATATTATTATTATTATTATTATTATTATCAATACTATTAAATTATTATTATTATTATTTAATTTGTAATTTTTTATTGTTGTTATTATTATTATTATTATTAGTATGAATAAGAGATGATACGGTGTACGTTTGGCACTTGTAAAATTGTGTGCGAACGTGTCCGTGCGTGTGTTTTTTCTTTAGAGGGAGAAGAAAAAAAGGAAGAAAAGATAGAAAGAGAGAGAGAGAGAGAGGGAGGGGAAAAAGAGAGACAGACGATGTTTTTTTTTTTTAAATAATTCGCGCAAACGCGTGCGTGCGCGCGCGAGCCATCATTAAAAAAATTATTTTTATTTTTTAAATTATAGTCAATTTGGGGAGGGGGGGTGAAGAAAATAAAAACTTTTGGGATTTCACCCCCCACAACTCTCCCCCCGTAATAATATTATTATTATTATTAATTTGTTGATATGTGTTTAGCATTAGTCGGTTAGGTTTAGCCACTCTCTCTATCTCTCTCTCTTTCTCTTTCCATCTTTTCAATTACCATACATATGTATACACTCACACACGTATATTTATATATATATATATTATTATTATTATTATTGTTTTCTCTTTTTATTTCTTTTCAAATGTTATGTAATAGTTAATTAATAGATGATAGTGTACACTCGCGTTCCGCCATTTTGTATTTTTTTGTTGTTGTTGTTGTGGGCTGTGTTTATCGTCCCTAATTATGATTAATTTTAATTAATTAATTGAAATAATTCGCGTTTTGTTTATTATTTTGATTATTATTATCATCATTATCATTATTATCATTGTCGCATATGTATATATATGTATGTATGCGTGAAAAGAAAAAGAAAAGAATTAAGAAAAAAAGAAATTGTTTTTTTTCTTTCAACTTTTATGTAATTTTTTTTTCTTTTATTATTATTATTATTATTATTATTATTATTATTATTATTATTATTATTAATTATTATTATTATTATTGATTTTTAATTTTGTAAATAATCGGACCAAAGTTATTTTATATTTAATAATAATATAAATATATATTAAAAAAACAAAAAACAAATAATAATATAAAAAAAATAAAAAAATAATAATGATAAATAAATAAATAAATAAGTAAATAAATAAATAGAATTTGAAAAATAAATAAATGTTTGTATAATTAATTTCATTGATGATTATTTTTTTATTTATCTCGCATTGCGTGAGTGCGTAAATGCGTGTGCGAAAAAGAAAAACAATCAGAGAGAGAGAGAGAGAGAAGGAAAGAAGGAAAAAGAAGAGGAAAAATTAATTACTTCCGCCAAAAAGTTGGAATGTTTTTCTTCTCTCTCTCTCCCCCCCCCCTTTCCCTATATATTCCTTGAAATTTCCTCCATTTTCTTCTACCACTTTTTTTAAAAACTTCCTTTTCGTCGTGTCATTAATAGAAAAGCAGAAGACAAATTTTAAAAAAAATTATTTTAATTGAAATAAATAAAATGAATTTTTTTTTTTTTGATTCTTTCGCCCCGAATAAGAGAGAAAGAAAAAGAAAAAAAATTTGATTTTCTCTCTCTCTCTCTCTCTTAAGTTATCGGATTATTATTATTATCATCAACTTTATTATTAGTTAAAGTTGTTAGTTTTTGAGAAAAAAGTTTCATTACGTTTAGTTAAGAAAAAAAAAAACCTTGAATGAAATCATCGATTTAGTAGCGGTTGTTTGATAATTGATATCGCGGCGGCTAAATGACTGTGCTGACGCAGAATCTCTGCTCCCCCAATCCCCCCGGTCCCCAGTTCCTTCACCATTTTCCCCTCTGCGAAATTTTCAAAGATTATTTTTTTATGATTCGATGGAAAATTAAACGACGACGATGCTGCTGCCGTCGATTTTTATAAATCTCGTCGAAGATTCTTTTGGCGACCTTGATATGGACCATTTGAAAAAAAAATTATTTCTCACCACACTTTTTCTCCAGCGCCTCGCAGATTCTCCTGGAGAATCTAATGAAAAACTTTTGAAATGTTTGACCCAGTTTTTAATTTTTAATTTTTTGACTTTGATTCGAAAAAAAAAAATTTTAGGTCATTGAAAAAATCATAAAAATTAATCGTGTGACGACGATTCGATGATGTTGCGAGAGAGACGCGATACAGAAATTCAAAAAAAATTTTCTCCCCCTCCCCTCCTCTCCTCTCCTTCCCTCTCTCCTCCTTGTCCTTTGATAAACGTCTTCTGCTTTTTTTCTTTCTATTACTCATGTGTGTGTGTGTGTGTATGTGTAAATATCATTAATATGTTTAAAATTTTATCCGTGTAAATTCCATATATCGCAAATATGTTGATTAAGATAAGAAAAACAAACAACAGGAATAATTTGCGACCTCGACTACAGTAACAACAACAGCAGAAGCAGAAGCAACAAACATCGTAATAAAATTTTAAAATGGCGTACGAATAATAATAATAATAATAAATCGATGACGGAAAGATGAGACGCGTTTGACTTTTTTTATTTTATTAAACGGGAAGTAAAATAAAAAAATCATTCAAGGTGCGTTTTTATTATTGGACGAGAATTGAGTTTGCGTGAGAGTGCGTAAATGCGCGTTTAGGGGGCCCTTCGATTTTTTTTTGCAATTTATTATTATTATTATTATTATTATTATTTATAACGTTGATGTGTGTGTGTGTGTGTGTGTGTGTGTGTGTGTGTGTGTGTGTGTGTTATTAAACGCGTTTTCGGTATAAACCTTGAAGAGAATCTGTTTGGAAAGGTCGTTTCATTGCATTCTTAACAAAAAAAAAAAAAAAAAACCGTTATACCGAATGACCTCGCGTTTTATATCAAGTTTATTATTATTATTATTATTACGTTATTCAGGTGTGCGATTTTCTTTCTCTCTCTCTCTCTCATTCGATTCGAATCCGTTTATAATTCGCACCCGCGGTTTTTATTTTTTTTTGAATGCTTTTTCATGGTTTTTTCTCAAACCATTTTTTAAACCTTATCGAGAGAAAAAAACAGACCTCCCTCCCCTTTCCCCTCCTTCCTCCTCCTTCTCCTCCTCCCCGGATTTATTCACGTACGTTAATAAATCAGTCGTGGAAAAAGAAAATAATAAACAAACAAACAAACTAACAAACAAACCTGGATTAGATTTTTAGGGTCGACGATTAGGATCGGATTAGAAGCGAACGGAGTGAGTATGTATCGGTCGGCCTTGAGCGATTAACCTACTTGCGTATTAACACAATCCTTATTATTATTATTATTATTATCGTCGTTTATTACCGCCGTTTTTTATTATTATTATTATCGTCGTTTATTACCGCCGTTTTTTATTATTATTATTATTATTAATAATAATAATAATAATTTTTCAAAATGCGCGTGTGTACGTGTGTGAAAAATTCGATTCGATTTGTAAAAAACTTTTCCGATCGATGGAAAAAAAAAAAATTTTGGTCATGTTTAATAATAATAATAATAATAATGATAACAAAAAAATTTCGTATATATATATATATATCGTCTGCTAGAAATTTATAATAAAAAAGAACGTTTAATCAAGACAATGTGTCGTTATTGTGGGAAAAGGGGGGGCTTCATTAAAAAAACAGTTTTGAATTCTATTTAAACTCGCGAGTTATTATTAGTATTATCATTATTATCGATTGGTTTGTTGCATCATTCGAAATCCCAACCCTTTCACGGGTTTAGTCATTATTTAGTCGAGAAAAAATGAAGAAGAAGAGGAGGAGGAGAGGAGATGAGGAAGGGGTCAAAGGGTAAAAACGAGGAAAAAAAAGCACGAAAGGATTTTTAAAAAAATGTATTTTTGTTGTTGCTATTATTAGTATTATTATTCGAAAAAAATTTTTTTTGTTTTCGATTCCTAGGAGGGGGGAGGGAAGGAAAGTCGACGATAGAAAAAAGGAAAAAGGGGGGTGAAAGTGGAGAAAGTAAAAATAATCCAAGGAAATCAAGTCATCGCATTGACGATGATGATGATGGTTAAAAAGGACCGGATAAAACGATCCTAATATTTTACGTCTCTTCCCTCCCCCCCTAAAAAAAAAAAAAAAAATCAATTTGAGTAAGAATACTGAATCATTTAAAAGTCGTGGAATTAGATAACTTAAAAAAAAAAAAGCTCTCGCTGATGCTGCTTCTTTTTCTTAGAAAAACAAACGAAATGACGTCACGTGTAAATAAATAAACCACGTTTATCATTATTAATATTATTATTATTTTTTTTTTTTTTAAAAAGCAGAAGACGAAAAGAACGACGTAAAAAAAAAATTAAATTTAAGGAAATTAATATTATTATTGTAACGCGAATAAAATTCAACGGCAAACAAAAAAACAAAAACGATGGAGGGTCAAGACTGAAAAATTATTATTATCATTATTATCATTATTATTACTACTAAATTTTTTCTTTTTTTTCTTTCTTTTGCCACGTAATTTTTATTTTTATTACCGCATACGGAGGCGTTAATAAAACGACCTTAAAAATCAATTTGAACCAAGTCCAAAATGGGTAAAATTAATTATCGAAAACATTCGAATAAAAAAAAAAAAAAACGATTTTTTTTTTTATTTCTCCAGTCTCTGGAGAAAACTAAATATGCGTAACGCAATTATTATTATTATCATCATTATTATAAATAGAAACGCGTTATCAGAGGAGAGACACGAGGGTATCGCTTTAATTAATTTTTGCCCTTTTTTATTATTTTTTGGTAATTATTATCATTATTAATAAAACAATAATAATAATAATAATAATAATAATAATAATAATAATAATAAATTATGCGTGACGTCAGTCGCATGGACAAAAAAATTTAAATTTCGCGCCCTTTTTTTTCTTTTAAACGCAATTAAAATCGTTCAAATTTTATTTAAGGAAAAAAAAATAATAATAAAAATAATAATCAAATGGTTTGTGACGTTAAAGGATCGACTCACCGGAAACGATGAATTATGATAATAATAATAATAACAAATCGAAAAGCGAAATAAAAATAATAATAATAATAATGATATAAAATATTACATTATATTTTAAAATAAACATTTTTCGAAATGTTGAAACGCGCGCGTTTCTCATTTCCTCTCTTTTCTTTTTCCATTGAATCGTCGTGGCACGACCATTTTTTTTATACAGGTTTGTTAGATACACGTGTACGACGACAACAACGAGAAAATTTTAGTTTGTCGTGAACAATGTGATGTAATAGTTGATAGAAAAGGGGGGGATTTTCTGGATCCCGTTATTTATTTATTTTATTACTCGACTTCACCGCCTTGAGATTTTATAAATTTAACGATTTATAAATTTAAATATAAAAAATGAACGGTGATAATAATAATAATGATGAAAAAGACGACGACGATGATGATGATGATGAAGAGAAGGAATGGAAAAGAAGGAAGGAAAAATTTTCTTTGCATACCCACGCGTAAGTTTTTTTTTTTTTATTACATTTTATTTATCTTATCGCGTGTGCGTGCGTACCTGCACGCGTACCTGCACGCACGGAAACAGTTGAAAAAAAAAAATTTTAACGTCCGTTATTATTATTGGAATTTAATGACTTTATTATTATTATTATTATGTATATAAGGGATTAATGAGGGAAACATAGAGGTAGGTCGCGTTGTTTGTTGAAGACAAACAGGTGAAAATCAAGGTGATCGATTAAATGTTAATTAATTGATGGACTGATTGATTGATTGAATATAAATAAATAATTGATGACGACACGTTGCACGCGAATACGTTAAATTATTACTATTATTATCATCATTATTATTATTATTATTTTATTTATGATTGATTTTTATTATTATTATTATTGTTATTACGTTTTTTTATTTTGTTTCTCTTGCCTGACACGATGACGCATTTTCTTTTTCTCTCTCTCTCTCTCTCTCTCTCTCTCTCTCTCTTCGCGTTCGTCATCAAATTTGCGACGTTCGGACGAACGAATAAAAAAAAAGTAAAAAAAAAAAAATTTTAAATCGACGCCATTTTCTTTTTTTTTAAATACACTTTTTAGGCCTGCCTGCAAAAAAAAAGAAAACAATACAAAACGTTTAATTTGATTAAAATTTTTTTTTTTTTTGTTATTCCGATCGCCTTGAACGTTTTTAAATTATTATTATTATTATTTGTTATTATTACTTGCTATTAAAATAAATCGTCTGCTGTTACCTGTTAGCCACGTTACCTAAAATCCAATTAAGTTTTGAACCATATAAAAATTATTGAGAGAAAAAATTTTTTTTTTCTATTAATGTAATCGATTATTTTTTTACCGGAAATGGTCAATTAAACGTGATAAATTTCAATTACATAATTATCATTATCATTGTCATTATTATTATTATCATTATTATTATTATTATTAAAAAGTTTTTTTTTTCGTTGTCGCAACAACAACAACAACGACAAAAGGGTGAAAAATAAATTAAAAGGAATTAAATTTTTTGCAATGAAAATTATTTTGTTTTATTATAAATGAAAAAGATTTACCCCCACCCCCTAGAAAATAAAAATGACGTCATCATGTATCGATAACGTCACCGTTACAGTCACCGTCGGGGTAATTTTGTCACGAAAAAATATTTCTCGTGGAAAAAAAAAAAATAAAAAAACATTTTTAATAGTTTACGATGATCGATTGACAACTAACTACAAACGACAACCCTTTGATATAATGATAATAATTACGTATGTTAATCAAATGAGGGGGAAGGTGGGTGAGGGAGGAGTGGGGGAAGGGGTGGGGAGCGGTGACGGCGGGAACAGGGATAGAAAAACCTTCGGGGCGAGGACGATTAAAACGGTGTTTAAATATATTCAAAGTAGAAGACCTCGTCGTCACGCTCCGCATTTAATTTGTTTTTTTGAAGGGGAGGGAGGAGGGGGAAGGAGGAGAAGGTGGGGAGGCGAGGCGGGGAACCCGATGAGGTCCTTGTCGTAATTATTTAAAGCAAGGTCGTCGTTATAAGTTAACATTTGCAAATTTTTTTTTTTATTTAATTCACTAATTTAAAAATTGTCAAGATCACGGTCGCGTCACCGCGTTTCCTCCCGAACGTTTTTTTTTCGATTTTCCCGCTCTCCCGCCCCACGTCCGACGCGAACGTTCTCCTTCTCACGTTTGGCAATGAATATCATTTTCGTACAAAAAAAAATTTATGCAATTTCCCACCGTTCGAATTTGACTCCTCTCGGAGTAAAAAAAAATTTTGAAAAAGGAAGGGCGAACGGACGAACGTACGAACGTGGCAGCAGAAGATTTTAATCAAGGATTCGTAAAAAAAATTTGCCAAAAAAAAAAAAATTTTTCTTTTCGTGTATCAATATTTTTTACTGATTTGTTTGTTTGTTACGCGGTATAAAAAAAAAAATCTTTTCTTGTTTGCCTTGAATGAAAAAAAAAAACATTTCAGTGATAACAAAACAAAGTCGATAATGAAAACTCACGAACGCACAAACACACAAACAAACACAAACACACACACACACACACAACATCATATTGTTTGTTTGTTTTATTATGTGTGACGTAAGCAACGTCGTCGATTTCGTTTTTGCAAAAAAAAAAAAAATCAATCCCGGAACTTATTGATACAAACTTTGTTTGTTGTTTGTTACATTTTTTTCACCGACGCGACCGACGTTTTGTTTAAACAATCGAATTTTAAAATCTAGGAAATAATAATAATAATAATACATATTCAGGTATATTGCGATGCAAAAACAAATAATAATAATAACTGTTGTTAATTTATCGATGAATTTTTATTTTTTTTTTACGTTTTGCGTTTTGTGTTTGTTTCCTTCTTTTTTCAAACAACAACCGCAACAACAATAAGTCCTGTTGTAGTTGTAAGGTTCTTTTTTTTTAGTTGTTTTGCCCTTTGTCAATGTCGTAACATTAATCAATGCCACGCAAATTCTTCTTTCCACCTTGAAATTTAATTGTAACCGATTCGTACAACCGACGAAAAAAAAAAAATTTTTTTGCCTGTTTGTATGTGTTATTAGAATGAGGTTAAATGTGTGGGACGACCTTTAAATATATGCTTTTTTAAAATCGTTTGTCTGTTTGTTTGTTTGTATATTAATATACATATATAACTATATTGTTATTTATTATTATTTTAAAATTGTTGTTATTGTTGTATACGATCCGATTATTTATTGTTTTTTATAAGTTTCATTTTAATTAAAATTTTCGTAAAAAAAAATTTGTCGTTTGTTTGTTTGTTAGATTTTTTTTTTTTGAATTAAATAAAATTATAAATTTCTTTAAATGTATGCTGCGTTTGTTTGTCGATGAGGGAGAAGAGGGTGGGATGGGAACGGGGATCCGGTTGTTGTCTTCGCCGTCGTCTTAATCGTTTGTTTTAAAATTTTTTACAACAATTAAAAAAAATTTTTTTTTATTGGTTTTTCGATTGTTTGTTTGTTTGTTTTTAGCGAATAAACGACCTTCGAAATTAATCTTTAAATTGACGTAATCGAAACGGAAAATCGATTTTAATTAATTTTTTTTTTTGTGTGTGTGTGTAATCGTATAAGTTTTATCCTGTGTGTTCGTTGTTGTTGTTGTTGTTTTGTACTCGCAAACGACCCACGCAAATAACAACAACAGCAAACAAACAAACAAATAAATAAATATATCGTCCAAGTTTCGTACGCGTCGCGTTATAATTTTTTTTTTTTTACTACTCATAAAAAATAATTATTTATTATTATTATTATTATTATTATTATTATTATTATTATTATTATTATTATTATTAGTCATGGCGATTGTCTTTCGGTGCGTAACTTTCACATTAGGGAATATTATAAAAAGAATCTTATATGAATGGAATAAGATTTTCATAGGTCAATAAATGCCCCGGGAAAAATCCCGGAATTTTCAAGGTTATTTAAGTTCAGGGTCACGGGATGCTGCGCTGATTTGATTCATTCCTCTCTCTCTTCCTTTCTCTCTCTCTCTCTCATTGACTTTCTTTTCGCTATTATATTCTTCCGCATTTTCTATTCTTTTTTTAATCATTTTCTTTTTAGTATTATTCTCATTACCATTCGTAAAAAACCTTCCATTTATTATTATTATTAATATTAATAATAATAATAATCATTAATAATATTATTATTGGATTTCGTTGGATTTTCTTCTTCCTGGAGAAGAAAAAATCGATTTTTTTTTTTTTTAACGATCGAATGACCTTGAATTCTATTTATAATTATTTTCATCATCATTATTATTATTATTATCATCGTATCCATTTCTAGGGGGTCGTTGGTGACCTTTTCTTTTCCCCAAAAAAAAAAAAAAATGGACGGAAAAATTTTCCGGTGAAAATTTTTGAATTTTCTTTTTTGGCGGGAAAAATAAATTTAAATTTTTTCGGTCTTTTACGTAAATTACGTCACGTCAAAAATCTTCAGGGCCGTTTTTATCATTTCGAATGCGGAAAAATTAATAATAATAATAATAATGATAATTTAAAACGATTGAAAAAAAATTTTTTTCTTGTGTCCTTTGGAAAAAGAAATATTTTATGAAATTGAAAAGGACAGGGGCGAAGTCGTTGATGCTCACGGGGATGATTAAGAGAGAATTAGGGAAGAGTGAAGGAAGAGGGAGGGAGTAGGGGGGAGGCGCGGAAAAATTTGGGAAAAGGAAAAGAAAGAAACGACGAAGCGCATATTAACCGGTGAAGTGTGAGAGAGGAAGTTGTAATTTAAAATTAACGACCTCGAACGCAGTTGGAGGTTTTTTTTTTTAATAATTGATTATAATTGATTGAAAAATTTGTCGAGTGTTTGATTTCAAGGAAATAATAATAATAATAATTGATTATATGTGACGGATTTAAGGGGTGGTGTAACGAATGAAAAAACAACCCTATTTGTTTGTTTCCTTGTATTAAGGGGATAAAAAAAATCAAAGGGTAAAATTGACCGAACGGGAAAGGGGAGGGAGAGGGGACGGAAAGGGGAAGAAAAATTCAATGACGAATGAAAATTATTTTTAAAGGGAATAAAATGGTGGAAAAATTTTTTTTTCTCTGATTCCCATTTTCCAGGTTTTTTTTTTCTCCAGGGAAAAAAAATTGGGATTTTTACATCTTTTACTCTCTCTCTCTCTCTCTCTCTATCTCTCTCTCTCTCTTTCTCAGTCTTTTCCCATTTCTCTTTTGTTCTCTTTTCTTCATCATTTCCAATGATTCGATCAAAACATTAAAAATCTCGATTTGATTTATGCGTAAAAGAAAAACTCAAAAGAACACGAACACTCACACGCACGCACGCACGCACGCACACGCAACGTCAGCGTCAGCATCAGTAAAAAAAAATAAAGTTGCAAATTGATTTTCCCAGGTGCCAAGGTCATTGTCAAGGCCAAGGTTAACGTTGACGTGTTGCATGATTTAATCACAATTACAATGAGGTCTTATTAGCATGTTCTTAGTTTCCTTCAGGCCTATTTCACACACACATATATATACACGACGATAATAATGATTTTTTTTTTTTTCACGTGATTCACGAGTATTTATGTATCATTGATAATAATAATAATTATTATTTAAATTAATTTAAACGATTTGAAATAATAATTCGATGAAAAAAATTTTATTTAATAAACCAAAGAAAAAAAAAAAAAACAAAGTTTGTGACGTTAAAGTTTAACGATAACGTGGTTTATATCACTTCGTGAAAACATTTAACTCCCCCCCCGCTTTCCCCCCGTTCCCCTTATTCGAGGTGATAAACGATTGGCTATGATTTTGACGTTAATTAAGAAAATCTGGAAAATTTTTTTTTTCTTTTACTTTTACTCACTCACACTTACACATCAACAGCATAAATTTTAAAGTTTTGGGGGATAAAGGTCCCCCCTTCACAAATTCAATAGATTTTAAATTTAAAAAAAAATATAAATTTATAAAATTTCGTCTGCTTACACGTTAAAATCTCATTACAAGGGACCCCAAAATTTTTTTCCCTTTTAAAAATTGAAAAAAAAAAATTATTTCATATCATTTAATATTAATTTTATTAATTAATTAATTAACTTTTTACTAATTAATCATAATTATCATTTTTATTTTTCATTTTGAACTTTGACCTTTTAGATTATAAAATATCGTTAAATACCGAAAAACTCCTACACAATCTCGCTCGCGACATCGAAAAAAAAAAAAAAGAAAAATTCAATCAATTGTAGAATTTTCGGAGCATTTCCACCATTTTTTCGTTAGCCCAACATCGTTTTCGCAAAAAAATTTAAATCGTAAAATGAAATATTTATCCGTTATAATCATATGTACTAAGACATCTTCTAAGATTTTTTTTCTTGCCCACTTTTCCTTTTGTCACATGCAACCGTTGATTATTAACAACTTTAAAATTAAAATAATATAATAATAATAAATAATAATAATAATAATTTTGTTTGTATTCATTTTGTATCTTCTTTTTCTTCTTCTTCTTCTTATTATTATTATTAATGACTCACATTCGTGGCTAATTAATAAAACCTTGAAATATTGACCGCACCTAATAATAAATAAACGTCGTCGTCGTCTTTTTCTTAAACATTGTAAAAATTACAACAATGTTGTACAATTAGTTAACTAATAATTATTATTATTATAATCATCATCATCATCGTATTAATAAAATCTGAGGGACGGTTGTCAAGACCTGGAAAATACGATGAGAATTCTTGCAAAAAACGTTTCAATCAACGTTTCCGAAGGTACCTTATCAGTGATAAAATAATTAGTGCCCTTTTAGCGAGAAAGCGAAAAGAAGAACAGGAAGAAATAATGATAATAATGATAATAATGATAATAATAATAATAACAATTCATTAAATTGACGGTTTGAAATATGAAAAATTAGAATAAATGAAGATGACACGGTAATGTTATTTAGTGACCTTGAAAATGTTGTTAACACAATCAAAAATAATTTTTTAATGATAAAAGAGAATTTTTTTAAAATAATAATAATAATAATAATAATAATAATAATAATAATGATGATGATGGTATTTAAACAATAACAACATTTATACGGATGTATTAATTATTTATAATCATTATTATCATCTTATTTTTTTTTAAATAAGGAATTTTTTAAGATTTGCGGCGCCGAAAAAAAGGCGGGAAAAAATTTACAAAAAAAAACACGTCTATGATTTTTCATCGTAGTTTTAGACGGTTAGTAAATGTGATTAATTCCACGTCATTTAATTATTACAATAATGTATTTAAAAAAAAAAAGCAACGATCAAAGCGGTAAAAAACGGTTAAATTATGAAAATACGATGAGAGAACATTCTAGAACGTTTGAACTCGAGTGGAAATATTACCGTCAAAGGCCGGAAAATAAGGAAAAGGAAAATTAAAAAAAAAAAAAAAAATTTAATTAATAATAATAATAATAAGAAATGGATTGAGTGTATGCTAGCCCAAAAGTCTTTCGACTTTTCCCTCCGTCAGGATTGCCAATTTGAAGATAACAATGATCGTGAAGGGTAAAATCTTTCGTTCTTCCTTCCGCCGGAAACTTGTCGTTTTTCGCAAAGAGAGAGAGAGAGAAAGAGAGAGGGGAGACGGAGGAAAGAATGAAAAAGGTTATCTGGGCGGGTGGAGAGGGGGTCATTTGTGGTTTAATTTTAACGAATCGTATAAATCCGTCGGATGATTTCGCCAAATTCTATATCCCATTCTCATAAGAATTTTATCATTATTATTATTATTAATATTTATTAAATTACTGTTATGCGGAAACGATTTGAATTCGATTGTCGTCAAGAAGAAGGAAAAAGAAAAGAAGAAGCTTTTTCTGATCTTGAAACTTTCAATGTCAAATCGTTTGTCGATGGCAATTATCTAATTCCGAGGGGAGAGCATCATGATGTTATCACAGCGACAATGTCAGAACCTTGAAAACAAACAACAAACAACAACAACAACAACAAATGATGTGCAAAGACGGAGGATCGATCTGATAATAGCACGTATATAATAATAATAATAATAATATTGAGAAGGTCAAATTTCGTACGATCGTGCAATCGATTTAGGTTTAAATTGCAATTATGTTAATCATCATTACCATTATC
>NW_002987211.1:37972-56668 GCF_000006295.1 Pediculus humanus corporis | reverse complement strand
GTCGTCGTCTGCTTTTTTTATAGCGCTATAATTTGTTTTTTAATTAAATCGTTTCCGTTTTTACATTGATCCCGAATTTCTACGTTTTTCTTTTAGCCAATTATTTAACATTCGAAAAAAAAATTTACGTAATTTCAAAATGATAATAATAATAATAATAATAATAATAATAATAATGATAATAATGATAGTCTTGACTTTGATCTTGAGAGTTTATAGTTCGTTATAAAAGTCTCTATAATAATAAATATAAAAAACAAATTTGTTGTACGTTTTACGTGTAGAAATATTAAATTTTTTTTTTTTCGATTTGCTTTCGCCCGACAGCAGACGACAGCAAAAAAATTTTTTTTTTTTTTTTGTATCCTTGCCTTTTCTTAATTAAATCCCGTTTCGTGAACGATGACGACGACGAGGATAGCATTTTTTTTTTAGAAAAACGATTTCACAAACGCGTCATTTTTTTTTTTTTTTGTTTTATTATCATTATCATTATTGTTTTCCACATGGGATTCAGTATGAAAAAAAAACGAGACTTCCCTTTCCCTTTTCACCGGAAAAAATAACCGACGGCAGAATTTCTTTTTAATTTTTCGTAAGGCATGATGGCGGATTCGTTTTTTTTCCCCCAATTTTTCCTTGAAATTTTTCGAAATTTATTTACCGTCGTCATCATCATCATCGTGATTATCATTATTATTATTATTAATCGGATTCGTCATTTTACGTCGGAAATTATTTAATGAGTGTCAATCGCTTCGAGTGATTTCCTATATATATTTTTACGAAAAAAATATATAAAAGAAAATTATTTTGTTTATTTATTTTTAATTAATTAATTAATTAATAATAATAATGATAATAATAATGATAACATTTTCGGTGACAAATCGTTATTTAATCATCATCATCATAATTATTATTATTAAAACGGAACGGTTTAAATCCTAATTTCTAAATACCTTGCGTGATGACATTTTGAGAAGAAAATTTTTTTTGCGAGGGGTTCCAAAGAGGGAGGAGGGGAAGGGGGAAGGGGAAAATGGAAACTAACAATCGATGACGTAATAAAAGAAGCAGAAGTGACGAATGGAGTATAGTACGAAAGGCGAAAGCGAGAACAAACAAAAAAAAAAAACAAAAACAAAAACAAAAACGATTCCATGGTTTAAAGGTTGTAATAAGGGAATCACGATGACGATGCGTGAACGTGCGTAAATAAGAAAAACGTTCGTAAAGAATACAAAAAAATTGCGCGTGGCAAAAGAAAAACGATAATAAAAAAGTCGAAAAATAATCACGTTGACTTAAAAATGTCCTTCGCCGAAAAAAAAGGAAATTTAATTTCGGCCTTGAATATCGTTATATTTTATGTTTATATTGTGCGTGCGTGTGCGTGCAATGGAAATCGATAGATCGATCGCTCGATCGATCTATCGATTTCCATTGTATCGCATCATCGGCGGGTATTTTTTCACGTGTCGGAAACGTGGAAATAAAAAAACCTTGAAAAAATTTAAGGAGGAATACAATGTTAGAAAAATTTTCGTTCGAGATGATTCGATGAGTAAATTATTCGATTTATGGGCGTCGTGTCGGTGGCGGCGGCGACGACGACACTCCTCCTCCTCCTTCTTCCACTTCTCATCACCTCCCCTCCGAAAAAATAAAAATTCTAAAACCACTTTCTTTTTTCTTGCACTTACCTTTCTAAACTCAAAAATCTGCCGGCAACCTTGTTTTTTTTTTTTTTAAATCTACTTTTACTTATCATTATTTCGTTCGTTCGTTTTTCTTCGTGTACGTCGTATTCGCTTTTTGTCTGCTGCCACGATCACGATTATTTTCAACCGTCGTATTTTTTTTTCCCCTCGTTGTCGTTCCTATTACTTTAAAATTTAATTTTTCCTCGCGTTTCGTAATTAAAAAAAAAAAAAAAACCATAACAATTATTAATTAATAAATCGATAAATTATTTTACAGGGATACCGTGCCTCGAAAATTAATAATAATAATAATAATAATAATAATAATAATAATAATAATAATAATAATAATAATAATAATAATAATAATAATAATAATAATAATAATAATAATAATAATAATAATAATAATAATAATAAGGAAAGTGTTTTTTTTTTTTATGTTTTCAACCTTGAGGTAGGCGCAAATGCATTTGGGTCACTTCTATACTTTATTGCACTTTTTTTAAAAAAAAACACGAATCTGGAATCGTGCTGATAACATTGTTTTGCATTTTAATAATAATAATAATAATAATAATAGTAAATTGGCAACAAGTTTTTCTTTTTATTTACTATTGCGAAATTAAAGTTAAAACTATAAATAATAATAATAATAATAGTAAAAAAGTAATAATAATAATAGAAAAAAATTTTTAATTTAATTTACTTTTTAAAACAAAAAAAACAAAAAATTCTGCGTTTCGTTCTTGTTTATTTATTTATGACGTAATCGATATAGTTTTGTTATCGTCATTATTATTCTTATTAATAATTTTATCACGTGTTTTTTTAAGAAAATTTATTAATTAATAAATGAGGGAAAATTTGATGAAACTATTTATACAGTAAATAATGTTTTTTATGTAAATTTTAAAATCGGACTGTTTTTCTAAAAAAAAAAAAAAAAAAAAAAAAAAAGGAATTTTGTTTGTTTGTTGTTTGTTTGTTTGTTGCGAAGTGTGAGAGAAAGAGAGGTTAGTAATTGAAAAAAACGATGATTTTACGTAATTGAAATAGTCGAAGGTGTGAATTCAAAGGTGAAACTAATAATATTTATACGTAAAACATTTTTTTTTCTTTTTCTTTCTTTTTTTTTTTTTTTTTTACGTAACCTTTGTCCTATTTTATTATCAAACCATGACTAACTACGACCCTGACACAAAATCCTATTATTATTATTATTATTGTTATTATTATTAATACATAAATTATTAATTTTTTTTTTTTTTTAAATTTTAAACGGTTATTAAACGAAACGAAAAAAAACTTTTTATTATTTCGCGACGATGATGATGATGATGGTGGTGGTCGTGGTTATAGACGGCGTTCGAAAGTAATTAAATGGTAAAAGAAAAAGCAGACGACGACGAGGAGGAATGACGAAGGGAAAATGAAGGATTTAAAAATAAAATGGACAAGAATGAAAAAAATAAATAAATAAAAAGTGAAATTAAATACAAAAAAAAAGAAAAAAAAAGAACGTTCTAGAATATTTTTTATTCGTCCCACGCCGCCGCCGCCACCGCCACCACCTCCGCCACTCCCCCGACGTTTACGTCTATCTTATTCCACGTGTATATGATGAGTTTTTAGGCTTTACTCTCCACGTGGCATTAAAAATATATAATATGGCTGACAGAGGACATTGAGGTCGTCATCGACGACTGTTGCAAGGTCATCATCATCATCATCATCATCATCATTATTATCATCATCGTCGTCGTCCATTGAAAATAAAAAAAAAATTTACTCCGTCCGTACCGTGCGTGTGCGTGTGTGCGTGTGCGCGGCAGAATTGAAAATTTTTATTATTCATCCCTTTAACGTTCGTTTTTTTTTTTTTTTCGGTTTCATATCCGGTTTATTGAAAATTATCGTTATTATTATTATTATTATTATTACGCATTAATAAATTTTTATGAATAAATATTTTAGTACCCGTTTGTCGATGATTGTTTGTACGATTTGTTTGTCGAGGGGTAAAAAAAAAGGAAAATTTTTCGTTGTCGGGGACCAAAAATTTTTTCTTAACTTCCCTCGCTCGGTTTTTTTATTACGTGTAAATTTTTGCGGTCCCCCCCACCTTTTCGTCGTACGAACGTTAAAAATGAAAAAATTACCCCCCAAGTAATTTTGTGGGGGGCGGGCGTTTAATAGAAATTTGATTTTAAGCCAAAATTTTTTTTTTTGTCTCGCGCCACCAACACGTGATAGAGTGTAAATTAATTTATTACTTTAGAAAAAAAAAATCATAGCGGGAGGGAGGGGAGATATCAAAACGGAAATGCTTCACGAATATTAACGAAATAATAATGATGATGATGATAATAATAATGACATTATTTGGCAAAAAAATTTAAAAAAAAAAATTTTGCTGACGGTTGGTGATGGTTTCCACGACCGTAAAATTGATTACCTTTCGAAAATAGTTAGAAATACGACGGGGGGGGGGAAAGAGAAAAAGGAAAATTTTTTTTCAAAATGGCGTCGGATCCCCTTCGTTTTATTTAATTTAAAAAAAAAAAAAAAAAATTTTAAACCGACGGAAAAATCCGTTAAAATTTTCTTTTTTTCTAAAAAAATTTCATTTCGTACTTCTCTCTTAATCCTGGAGAAAAGTAATGATGATAATAATAATAAACGTTTTATCCTATAAGAATAATTAGAATTCCGGGAAATTTTTTGTAAATAAACGTAATGAAAACATCACGCACGTGGAAAAAACAGGAAAAAACCCACGATAGGAAATGCAAAAATAAATGCAAAATCATATTGAGAGAACATCTTTTTTTTTTCTGTCGGAAAATTTTATTTTTTTTTATCGTTTGCAATTCCATACGATTTTCTGTCGTTTCTTTTTCTGTTTGTTTTATCGTTTGTTTTCGTTTTTCTGTTTATTTTGTCGTTTGTTTTCGTTTTTTTGATGTCTATGTGTCGTCGATGTATACAAAATCGAAGAGAAAGAACAATTATAAAAAAAAAATAAAACGCCCTCGACTTAAATTTCACCGTATTTATTATTATTATTTGTTACAAGGTCCGAATGAAGTTTCACTTTCACACGTGGCGCCACCACCCTTTGACACGTGCAATTAATATTTTTTCATTAACGGGTTCTTTATGAATATTCGATAAAAATAATTTGACGTTTTTGTTTTTTTTTACTTACTCCTCTCGCGTTAAAATTTTATTTCTCGGGGAGGGGGGGTGTAAAAATGGGGGGTGGTGATAGTAGTAGATTTTATCATTACGATAAATTTTCCAAAAAAGGCAACGGTTGTTTTTTCACTTTCAAATTTCCAAAAAAAAAAAAACAAAACCGGATGTTAGGGAAATCGAAAAGAAAATTTTATTTTTATTATTAATTTTTTTTTTTATCGTCGTGTCACTAACGAACGACTGATTTATAAGTATTATTTGAAATTTTTAATCGTCCAGTTTTTCCTTTTGTTTCCAAAACAAATAATAATAATATTAATAATAATGATAATAAATAGACGATTGTTTTGTTTCGTTTGCGTAAAAAAAAAGAAAAAGATTCGACTTTCTAAAATTGCTTACATCCGTTCCAGTTAAACCCACGTTAAAAATTTTTTTTTTTTGTGTTTTCATAAATTTCTTTTATGAAGAATGTAAGAATGTCTACCTATTCTTTCTAGAATTTTCTTTTAAATAATAATAATAATAAAAATTACACGAGAGAGGAGGATGAATGAGTTTATTAAGACAAAAGAATCGAAAAAAAAAAAAAAACGTTTAGAAAACTGGACAGGTACACACACACACTCACACGCACACGCACACACACACGCATCAGAACACAAAAGAGAAAACGATGATGATGATGATGATGATGATGATAATAATAATGATACTCGGCCTTGTTTTTTTGTTTCGAAACGACCTTGAGACAATTGAATAATACCTGTTTCCTTTTATCAATAATTTCTTTATTTTTCTTATCTCGATCGTTTTTAAATCCGCGTGAATTTTTTTTTTTTTACATTTTTTTTTAAAATTCTTCATCCCTTTTCCTTTGGTTTCATCCCTTCATCCTCTCTCTACGTATTCTAAAACCTGATAAAAAAAAAATTTCCAAAATAAATAAATCGAATAGAATAAAACATTTGTGTATTATCATTGTCATTTGTTGCCGGGGTTGATTAGAGACGACATTGAATTTTGTACTTTGTCACCGACTTGGATTCTATAGATAATTAACTAAAGTAGTAATGATGACGTGGTACTAGAATTTTTATATAAATATACATATACACACACACAAACATAACAAATCCAAGGCCATAACGGACTTTCGGTCAAATGTAATACGACCTTTGTTATGATCTTCTCCTTTACCTTATCGAAATGCATTCGTTACATTTTTCATCATCATCATCATTATTATTATTTACGCATATACATATACTTGTTATTGACACGTCGATTTTGTCGGTTGTGGTGGTGGCAGTGAGGGGCAGCGGCGATTGGGTATCTTTTTTTTATTAATTTATAATAGAAAATAACGTTAGGAAAAACAAATAATTTTCTCTCTCTCTCTCTCTCTTTCTTTAAAATGGCGAATAAATTTTCGTTAATAATAATAATAATGATTATGATTGAGTCGGAAAAAAAGCGAATAAAAACTTCCTCAGTTAAATATTTAATCATAGTTTATTGTCCTTGACAGTGACTCTTTCTCTCTCTCTCTCTCTCTCTCTAAAAGTTTTTGTCTGACGTATGAATTGTTGTGATAAATTTTTTTTTAAGAGGAAAAACTGTTGAATGTTTGTTTAAAAAAAAAAAAAAGAAATTCCTGTAGGAAATTTATCCTGTTGGAAATATGAATAGGAAAAAAAAAAAAAAATTTTTTTTGAGTTAATTGTGAGGATCCGACGACGACGACGACGACTCTTCGTGTTAATTTAATACATTCGTCGGGGTCAATGAATGAGCCAAGAATAAAAAAAAAAAAAAAAAAAATTGTTAATGCGGACAATGAGATGATGAGCGGGAGAGATCAACCGACCAAACGATCCTACAAACGAACAAACAGGTATACAATACTATTATTATTATTATTAAACACCTTATTAATTTTGTTGACGGCCTTGAAATGTTTAACCAAGGGCAGTACGAGCCTGATTTTCGAGGACAAATCAACGCGGGTTCGCACTCGTATCGTCGTCGTCGTCTCGTCCTCCTTTATTGTTATTCCTTATGTTAATAATAATAATAATAATAATAATAATAATAATAATAATAATAATAATAATAATATTAATATTAATATTAACAAAGATGATGATGATAATGATGATGATTTTTGTATAGTTTTTGCAAATCCTTCGAATGAATTGATGACTTCTTCTTTTACCAATTCTACTACTTCTTCTCTCTTCTTCTCTATACCTGTTCATCTTTCTCTCTCTCTCTCTGTCTTTTATTCGATGTCCTCTTCTTCTTCTGCTTTTTTTTTCATACCTTCCAGGTACAATAATCGTTTCATTTTTTTTTTTAAATTGAATTTTTGTGTCGTTATAAAAAAAAAAAAAAAAATCTTCACAGAAATTTAAAGCGGATCTTGAATAAATTTTATTGTTATTATTATTATTATTACTATTATTATTATTATTGCTACTAATGCATCTGGACATTTTTTTTCATATCAGTTATCACATCTTGCAAACGATTGAATTGATAACATTTTAAAATGTATAAAAAAAAATTATTATTATGTATTCAACAGACGAATTCAACGACATCGAAATTTTTTTTTTTTCTTTATCCATAAACGAGAGAGAAGAAAGAGATTTTAGTAGTAGGGGTAGGTGAGGGGTCAGGGGTGAGGGGAAGAAAAAGATGTAAAAAATACTCGAAACGCATAAAAAATTGAGAGAGAGAGAAGCTGGAGGAAATAAAATAAAATTCGATAAAATCGATTTAAAAAATAAAAAAATTTTTTTTTTATTACTTCGTCGATGTATTATTATTATTATTATTATTATCATCATTATTATTATTATTATACATAAATTATGTATGTAATTTTAAATCGGGTTAATAAAAAATTTAAATTCATCTCCCTAAAACCGATTTTATTTTATTTATTTAATTAATAATTAATAAATTCGTGCACCGTTTTTTTTTTTACTCGGTTCTTTAATATTTAAATCATCATTATCATTATCATTATTATTATTATTATTCGGGAAATAAAATCGATCGATAAAATCAATCGTATAATATTATTATTATTATTATTAGTGTTTTTTTTTTAATTATAAATTCTCGAAAAGAAAAAAGAAATTTTGAATACGGTTTAACTCGTAAAGCGAATTTAATTTTTAATTTTTTTTCTTTTTAAAAGGGGGGGCCAATGGGGCGATGGGGTGGGAGCTGATACACCGGAAAGCACCAACGAGAGTGGGGGGGAGCGTGACAAAATTTTCAATTATTTGTCGTTATTTATTTTTTTTTTTTTTTGTTAATTCAAAAATCACATCTCGTTTTTTTTCAATTATTTAAATTATTTAGTTTCTCTCTCTCTTCTCTCTTCCCTGTCTCTCTTTTTCTGTTTCTCTCTCACTCTCACTCTCTCTCTCTCTTTTCGTTAAATGAATAATTTTATCATTTCGAAAATAATTTTTTTTTTTTCATTGTAACGAATTAATGTTTTTTTAGTGCGTGGGTTTCTCATCATCATTATTATTATTATTTAAAAAATTTTTTTAAAAATTTTCCCCCTTCTCTCCCTCCCCCCGTTTGTTTTTCAGTATGTTTGTATGTTTATTTCGTATTCGACCTTGTTATGAAAAAAAAAAACAAATAATCCTCCGATAAGTTAACAATTTAAACTCAAAAAAAAAAAAATTTTTTTTTTTTTTAACGAATAAATATTTACGAGTATTTTGATATTTTCGTCCTTTAATTTGAAATCGAATTCAAATTTGTTTTTTTTTAAATGATATTAACGACGTACATAATTATTACGTCATTTCCGCTTTCCCTTTCGCCCCCTTCCCCCCGTTTTCTTTTATTACCCTCGCAATTTTTTTTATTTTTCGTTTAAAAAAATTTTTTTACTTTTTTTTTTCTGAACTATTAAGATTTTCATCGTTAACAAAATTAAATTTTTTTTGTGCGACCAAATAAAAAATTTCGGAATGCCCCCCACTAAAAAAAAAAAAAAGGGAAATTTAAAAATAATTTGACCACAGCAAAAAATCAAGGTTAACAAAAAAAAAAGTTTCGTTTGAAATTTTTGCTGTCGACGACGACGTTGAGGTTTTTTTTTTTTTTTTTAAATTTCTTGTTTATTTTTAAAACTCCCGAAAAAATTTTAATTCATTTTGGGGAGTGGGGGGGAAGGAGGAGAATGATAATCCGACATCCATCTTTTTTTTTGGGAAGGGGGGAGGCAAAGTAAAAAAATAAAAAGTTTACAATAAATAATTTTTATTTTTATTCTACCCAAGTTTTCTCTCCCTTCCCCCCCACGAACACTCATTCCCTTTTTTTTCTTTTAATAATTTGAGGGGGGACAGGGCGGGGGGCAACTTTTTATTAATAAAGCGAACTTTAAATTTAAAATAAAATAATTTTAATAACAATTAAAAAGAAAAAAGAAAATATTTAAAAATTTTTATTAAAAATTCAAATCAAATTAATTTTAATTATGTTTCCTCGAGTGTAATAACTTTTATTATTATTATTATTATTAAAAACTGGAAAAAATCACGTTCGATCTTGGAATTATTATTTTTACTGGAATCTTCTCGGTTTTTTTTTTTTTACTCCAGAATTTGATAGAAAACTTTTATGTACTCACATTTTTAATTTTTTTTTATTTGAAATGAAACATCAAAATTATTTTTAATAAAAGGGTTTTAATAAAAAGATCGTACCTGAACAGTAACAACAAACAACAAACAACAACCAATTTATCACGATTATGATGAATTCGAATACAAATTCAAGGTCAATTTTTTTTTTTTTTTTTGTAACGTATGACAACAAATTTAAGTTTTGTAAATATTTTTTTACATTTATGTGTAGGTATACCTGAAAATGACGGTTAAAGAATAAAATCCGAATTATTATTATTATTATTATTATTATTATTATTATTATTATTATTATTAAGAGTGGATTCTTTTGAGTCAGGCCCCCCCCCCTCGCATTTTACACCAATAAAATTGACGGTCTCCCTAAAAAATAAAAAAAATTTTTTGTGCGAGTTTACGACGCGACAGATCCTGGAAAAAAAAAACGATTTAAAAAATAAATAAATATCGTCTGCTGTAAATTAAAAAATTATTATTATTATTACTATTATTGGGGAGGTGAAAAACCTAAACTGTCGGAATGAAAAAAAAAAAAAAATCAATGAAGGAGGAAGATCGCGAGGTAATAGGAAAATCGACACAAACTTAAGCAGAAAGAAGGTAAAAGGGCGGGAAAAATTTTTAAATCTCCTCCTCCTTCCTTTCCCCTCCCTTCCCTCCCCTCCTCCCGAAAAAATAAAAAGAACTCCGAAGGCAAAAAAATGCATTAAAGATAAAAACAAATGGCCGAACCTGTTTAAAAAAATGGAAAGTGATAATAATGAATGAGTAATTTTACGGAGGCTGCGATGGCGGTGGCGGTGGCGACGGTGGCGGCGGTGTGGTGGTGGTGGGGGGGTAGGAACGTAAAATCGGTGGAAATTTTTTTCATCTCTTTCCTGTATCCTTGACCGATTATTATTATTTTTTTTTTTTCAGATAGTCCCGTTAGTTAGCCTGCCGGTTATCGCGTGATAAAAAAAAACTAACCAATTGAATCGGGAAGAGTGAGTGAGAGAGATAGAGAGAGAGAGACATTTTCAAGGATGACAACAAAACAAAACAAAAAACTTATTTTATGTATCCATAAATAAATAAATAAACAAACAAATAAATACAATTAATAAAAAAAAAAACTCGATGAATTATGACGTCATTATAAATAAAGTGGCAAATATAAGAAACAAATATGGCGTCAAAGTTGTTTCCCGGAAGTTAAAAAAGGATTAAAGAGCTGCTAATTAACCTTCAAAAAAAAAAAAAAAAAAAAAAAAATTTTTTTTTCTAATGAATTGTTTCTGGAATCGAAAAAAAACTTGATTTGGACTTTATGATTATTTTATGGAATTCCTGGAATGAATTTATGTGTGATGTAATAATAATAATAATAATAATAATAAACAAAGGTTGCTCAGTCAAGGGTGTTTTTTTTCTTTCTTTGAAAGGGGGGAAAACGAGGAAGGGGGGCCCAATCAAATCGATAAGCGAAGGACGAAAAAAAAAATTTTTTTTTGTTTGTCGTGTCAGAAACGTTTATTGGGAAATTTTCTACGGGATGTTTTCTCCCACGTTTTTTTAATAACATTTCCGGTAATTCCTTATTCGGTCATGTTGGTTATGTGTCAATTAAAAGAATGAATCAATGGGATGTTGATGATGATGATGATGATGATGATCGGTACGAGATGATGGTTTTCCGTCTCTCTCTCTCTCTCTCTCCTCCTGACCCCGTCGGAGAGGAAGGTGATTGGAGGTTAGTTGTGACACAACAACATTTTATTGTTTAGCCTTAACATAAGACAAAAATAAAATGTTAACGGTTATTTTATGGAAGGTGATTTCCCCACCCCCCTATCCCTCCTCTCCCCACTTCCACCCTACTTCGGTCATGGAAAAACTGGATATTTTGGAATGTTACAGTTCGAGGCCGTTTTTTTTTTATATCGCGGAAGTTTTTCCATCGATAATTGTCCTTGTACTTTCTCGTAACAAACGAGGTTTTCTTTTTTTTTTTTTTGTTTGTTTGTTTGTTTTCGTTTGCACAGACAGACATAATTCGCAGATGAATAAAAAAAAAAAAATACGTTCGAATAACTGTTTTTTTTTTTCCCCATCAAGGTTTTCTTGTTTTTTTTTTCTCGAGAACAAAGAACGAACGATCTCCTCACTCATTAATTCCTGTCGTAAATTTTTATTTATTATCAACAAAAAAAAAAACTGGAATCGATTGGTTTTGTCCAGGAATGATAAGAGATAACAACAAAAAATCATTCGACGTCGTTTGTTAACGTTTTTTTCTTCCAATTTTAAATAAATTTTTTTTTTTTCCCGGAGAGATTTGACGTCATTTCACGTCACTTTCAAAAAACTCTCCCGTTATAAATTCCCCCCTTTTATTATATAAATAAACTGGAACTGGAATAAACGGGATGTTTTTTTTTTTTTGAAAATTCTGGAATTTTTTTCTTTCTTCATCGTACCTGATTATTTTTTATAAAAATTACGTAATAAAACTTTTTTTTTTTTTCATAAATTCATTTTAAAATTTTATAGCGGTTTTATATGTTTCTATAAATAATAATAATAATAAAAAAATAAAAATAATGATAGTGATAATGATAATAAAGTAACAGTTGTCCAGTTGTAGTAAATAAATAATAATAATAATAATAATAAAATTTCGTTTAAATAAATTAATTGGGTTAATTTTCTGCTTTTTTTTTAAAATGAAATTTGAATCCCATTATAAATTATTATTATTATTATTATTTATCTAAGGGGGGGTGGTTCCGATGCTGGTGGTGTTGGGGGTGGTGTCGATGGTGATGGTGGTGGTGGTGGTGGGGGGAGTTGATGAGAGTTGCAGAAGATTAATTTTGTTTTAAAAGAAAAAAAAGGAAATTCGCAATTCATTATTTCTTTAAAAATTTTTTCCGGCGAGGGGAATTTCTAGGAGGAGGAGGAAAGGGAGAGGGAGGGAATTAATTTATATGAAAAATGTATTCTGTAATAAATAGATGATAACACTTATCATTTTGCTGGAGAAAAACAAAAAATTAATTAACTTTCATCGTGAGAGTTGATTAAAAACGGCGCCAAAAAGTTTTTTTTTTAACTCCGGGGCGTTAAACGTTAGCGAAATTGTGCAAAAAAAAATTTTAGAAATTTTACTTTTAATTGTTTGTTCGTTTGTTTGTTTGTTTGTTTGTTATTCACCCCGGGGAAGGAAGGGGAAGGGGAAGGGTAAACGACAAAACGAATATATAAAGATGTAAAAATTTTTTTTTAAAAGACTATAATTAAATCGACATAAGAGAAAAAAAAGATTAATTACCTTGTAAAAAAATTTTTTTTTTTTTAAATTCAGGTTTTTATACCTGTGTTTGTTCTGTTTGTTGTTGTTGTTGTCGTTTTTTATTTAATTTTAACAACCTTAATTAAAAAAATTATCTAATTCATTATTATTATTATATTAAAATGAAAATGAAAAAAAAAAAATTATTGCACCTTTTCGTTGTGTTCGGTGAAAGTTTTTTTTTTTTTGTATTATCATTATCATTATTATTATAAACTTGATTGTACTCGCCTCCTCGTACCTGCACTTGTACCTGACCTTCCTTGACCATAACAAGAGTGAGATTAATTGTTAAGATTAATCATAATTAAAACAACAACAACAAAACTGCACCGGTTAAAAATTTCTCTTTTCTTTTCTTTTTTTTTAATTTATTTTTTTGTAGCAGACGATATTTTTTTTTGAAAAAAGGTGTACCAGGTACTGTCGAATCATTTCCCCTTTTTCGAAAAACTTCGAAATTTTCTTTTACTTTACTTTGGTTTACTTTCACCTGAGCAATGAAAAAAAAAATTTTTTTTTTAAATTTTGATCTGATTTTTTTTTTACGATGATGATAATGATAATGATGATGATGATGATGATGTTGATAATGATGGTGTTGATCACGTGATTTGTCATGTCGGTATTAAGCCATTAAACTTTAAAATCAAAACAAACAAAAGGGAGAGAATTTTACCCACCACACAGAGAACGAAGCCCGTAGTTGCGAGTCAGAATAATAATAATAATCGATCGAGTCAGAGGTCAGAGGTCTCGTTTAAACCTTTTTTTATTTTTCAACTGGAAAAATTCTGGAATAATAATAATAGTAATAATAATAATAATAATAATAATAATAATAATAATAATAATAAAGGATCGGATGTTTCCAGTAGCGCGAGGTAATATCGCTCGAAAGAAATTTTTTTTTTTTTAATCAAATGGGTGGCCATATTGTTTTTTGTCGGTTGGTTGTTTGATGGCTGTTGTTTGTTTCTTTCATTTGTATCTAATCCGTGACACATTTTAATTAACGTAACTCAATTGCATTAAGGAGAAAAAAAAAAAAAATGCGACGCGATTTTTTCGATGCGGATCCCTTTTCACCTTTTTTTTTTCTTTTTTTATACACGCGAAAAATCATCATCATCATCATCTTAAAAATTATTATTATTATTATTATTATTAAACGAACGAAATAAAAATAAAAGAACTTTCTAGAAACAACAAGAAAAAAAAGAGAGAGAAAGAAAAAGAGAAAAAATTTCTTTAAATTTAAATGATGATGATGATGAACGTGATCATAAAATTCGTTCACTCTCATTATTTAATCGAGATTCGCGTTTTTTTCCCCTCCCCTTTCCCCCCATTTATATGGACTCCCCAACATCATCACCACCACGTTCCTCTACTTCTCCTCGTCATACTTTCTCTGTTTTTAATAATTATTATTATTATCGTAATAATCTTTCACTTTCATTGTTCGAATTTTTTTTCTTTTTTTCTGTTTTACTTTTTTTAAAAAAAATTTTTTTCTTTTTAATTAAAAATTTCGTTTTTGTTTTCTAAAGAATTTTTTATAATGTTGGTAACACTGATTGTTTTAATGTTTTCACGTGCCACATTTTTCGTTACTTTTACTTTTTGTTTTATCATCATTATTATTATTTTAATTAACTTTTTTTCTTTTATATTAACGTGTAATTAACTCGATTAATAATTATAAATTTTTTTTGTTTCGATTCAGGCAAAATATTTTAAAACCACGTGCGCGCATGTAAATCGTGTGTGTGCGTGCGCGTGCGGGTGCACGTGCGAGTACTAATTAGTTAAAATGTTAAAATTAAAAAATGGAGAAAAAAATAAAAATAAACTTGACCCGATTTCGATGTAATGAATGTATTTATCTACATATGAAAAAGAAAATAATAAGTTTCATTAAGATGTTGTCTTCTTCTGCCACGACTAAATAAATTTTTTCCCCTCCTCCTTTCCCTCACCCCCGCTCGTACACTTTTCCTTTTTTTTTCGAGGACCTTTTTTCTTTTCTTTCTTTCTTTCTTATTCGGCCTTTGGGCTAAAAAAACTTTCGCCTTCGAAGTTTTATTACGACAACCTATTTTCATCGGTTGACTGATCTCCCAGACCTACAAACTGTAACAAACAAACAAACAAAATTAAAATAAATTTTGTGGGTGAAAGTTGTTTGTCTGAGTGTGTTTCTTCCACGATTTTTTTTTTATTTATTTCACGACTCAAATGATTTTTTATTTTTTCTGGATAACTTTATAAAAAATGGAAAAAGTTATGGGAGGGAGGGGGGCTACGAGAAATCCCTTGAAAAATTCGAAATCATTTTTTTCCGTTAATAATAATGATGATAATGATAATGATATAAATTATTTTAAAAAAAGTGAAAAAAAAATTTGCCGTAATTGATTTATTAATAATAGCGCAAATTCGCAACGCCAAAAAAAAAAAGAAAGTCATTTTGAAATTTAAAAAAAAAAAAAAAAATGTCGTGGCACTAGAAAATCGAAATTTAATTTCTTTTTCGTTTTCATGTTCAGTACGGTCAAATTTACGACAGAAAAAAAAAGAAAAGAAAACGAAGGTGAAAAAACTAAATCAAATATTTTAAAAAAAAGGCGAAAGAGAGACAGAGAAAGAGAGAAAGAGAGAAGAGAGAAATTTTTAAAACAAATGTAATAATAATAATAATAATAATAATTTGCTTCTGTTCAGTTATTAATTATTATTATTATTCATTTGCTACCCGTTGATTTTGATTTAATTTTAAAAACTCTTTGTCTTCTGCTTTTTTTCTTTTTGTAAAAAATTAAGTAAATCGATGAGGGAGGGGGAGGGGCGGAGGAGAAGGAGAAGAAGAAGAAAATGGTGGATAATTTGTTTAACTTAATTATATTTAAGTACTCGTCTGCCAAAAAAAAAAAAAATTTTTTTGGGTTAACCCCGAAAACTAAAAGCATTCACACCCCCATCCTATCACATCACATCCCATTCCACCCCACTCCACCCCTACTCCCCTTCAGAAAAAAATAAATTGTTTTGTTTGTTGCAAAGATTTTTTTTTCTGTATTCAGGTATCAAATTTTTGTCCTTTTCTATTATTGTTCAGAATGTGTGTCGACCTTTAAATGTCGTAAAACAAAATCGGATCCATTATCCAAAAAGAAAAAAACCTTGAAATCTTACTTACGGGATGCTGATTAGGGGAGGGGGATCCATTGAGGTTTCTAGATCAATATTTAACCTTGAGTGAGGGCGAAGAGGATAAATTTATCTGGGTAAAAAAATTTAAAAAAAAAAAAAAATTTCACTCTCTCTTTCACTTTCACACGAAAAAAAAAAATTTTATTTTATTTTTTCTTGAAACCCGGTTTCGTTTCGTTTATTATCATTATCATTATCATCATCATTTTTTTTTTTTTTTCAATGTTTACCTTATGCGTTTTTTATATTTTTTTTTGTTCATTATTATTGTTATTATTATTACTGTCGCGAAAAGTAAAAACTAAAAATAATTTCTTTTGGTATTATTATCATCATCGTCATTATTATTATTATTGTGTAAATACGTGATGAGAAATTCGTACCCGATCGGTTGATTGTCGTACAACTCGTTGTTTACGTTTTGTTGTTGTTTGTTGTTGTTGTTGTTGTTATTGTTTACCATCGTTGCGGTTGTCAATTTCGATTAACTATTGCGTAATTTCTTTTTTTCTTTTTCTTCTTCTTCTTCTACGGATTAATCATTCGTTCTCCTTTTTTTCGAAGAACTTGTAAACTGTGATACGTTCTTCCGATTTTACGGGGGGTTCTGAGAAAGAGAGAGAGAGAAAATGACAGAAAAAAAGAGAAAAATAGTGATAATAAAAAGGGCAAGAACGACTTAGAGACAGAGAGAGTAAGAGGGAGACAAGAAGTAAGAGACATACAGACAGACAATCAGAGAGAGAGATAGAGAGAGAGAGAGAGAAAGGGAACAAGAGACAAACAGACAGACAGGCAGGGTGAGACACAGAGAGAGACCGTGCGAAAACGACAAAAGGAAAAAAAAAGGAAAAAAGTGATAATAGGAAAAGTAAGGAAGATAGAGAAAGAGAGAGAGGAAGGAGTAATAGAAAGATAGTAAGAGACCGACAGAGAGACAGAGAGAAAGAAAGAGAAAGAGAGAGAGAGAAAAAAAATCAATTTTTAATCAATGGATTCGATTATTGATGATGATGATGATAAATTTTATTACTTTGTTTTGTAAACACAATCAACATTTGGAAAAAGTTACAATAATAATAATAATGATGATGATGATGATGATGATGGCGATGATGAAGAAATTCAAGGTCAAACAATTTTCCCTCCAAGATAAAAAAAAAAAAAAATTCAAAAATAAACAATATATAAATGACGTCCGCCTTATGGTCGTTTGACCGTGAAATCCGCCTTTCATCCTTCTAAATTCCCTCCTTCTCTCTCCCTCCCCTTTAATCTTCCCCCCCTCTGAAATAGTTTTCACTTTGCTCCCTGCCTCCTCCTCTTTCTCTCCTCTTCCTTTCCACCCATCCAGCCGCTCACCCTCCCTTCGAAGATATTTTATTTTTTTTCATGTTCGAATCCGTTTTATTGAATTTAAATAATAATAATAATAATAATAATGATAATAATAATAATCATAATGATATCAACGAATTAATAAAATTTAATTAATTTCCCTTTCGTTAAGAAAAACAAACACAAACGACAAACATAAAAAATATCGTGTTAAAATAAATACGCGCGCGTGTGTGTGTGTATAATTGACGTGTCACGAAAGAAAAAAAAATTAATATTCGAAAAACGAACAACCATGTCTAATTCCACGTTTTATCGATTACCTTTATAAATATATATATATATATATATATATATATATATATCTCGTATCGATTTTTTTTTTCGTGATTCACGTAAAAATAATTTTTTTTTTTTTAATCCATTTTTGTAACAACAATTCCACGACCATATATGTATATTAAACCATCGATTTATGACGTCACAATTTACATGCGTCATAATTTTTTTTTAATTTACGATCGGACAGAATATGAGGAGGAGGAGGAGTGAAGGGAAGGAGGTCGGAAGGAAAAACAAGAAAAAAAAATAAATTTTTTATTCCCCTGCGTGACGTCAACAAAAAAAACAAATGAAGAATTATTTTTTTGAAATTTTGGCGGGAAAATTTAAATTTTCTAATAAAAAAATAATTTTCTTAATTTTGGCGGGAAAATTTAAATTTTCTAATAAAAAAATAATTTTCTTAATTTTGGCGGGAAAATTCAAATATTCAAAAATTTTTTTAAAATTTTGTTTATTTCGATTGAATTCGGATGGGCGAAAAACGGGGTTTATGAATTTTCCTGAGGTTAATTTTATCCCTCCGACCCCGAACGGTTTTTTACTGATACTAATGATAATAATAATAATAATGAATGCGAGATATTTTTTTTATATTTAGAAAATGTTTTGTAAAAGAAAAAAAAAGGTGGTACGACAGGTGAAAGGTAAAAAAAAAAAAAAAAAATTATTTTTAAAAACCCCCTTAGCAAAATTTAAGCTGATTAATAACAAATAAATCTTTCTCTCTCTGTCTCTTTCTCTCTCTCTCTCTTTTTTCTCTCTCTATCATTTTGGAACTTTCTAAATAGCCATAAAAATTCCGGTTTATTCGATACGATATGAATAAAAAATTTATTTACTCGATAATTTTTTTTTCTTTAAAAAATTT